>NW_022060770.1:0-214905 GCF_003285725.1 Scaptodrosophila lebanonensis
TAGATGATGATCTCCTTTCTGAAGAAGAAAATGTTTGTAAGCCTGACAATCACAATACCAAAAAATAATGATGAGGAATTTATTACGCCCATACGCAAGCGCCGAAGCAGTAAGTTTGAAATTACCATTATTTATGTACAGTAGCCGCTAAACTGTAACAAACTATTATTGTATATCTATAAGATTAATTTTTTCGTATTATAACCCAGAACATGCATTATAGTCATATCATTATAATAATCACTTTTACATATTCAGTACTGGTCGATGGTAACCATATTCAGGGAATCGATATTTAGGAAATTGGCCTGAGTAAGAAGAAATTTTTTAAATTCCATCAGAAAAGTAGGATTTATCGGCTGGCCCTATTTAAATGAAATCTATTTTGACCTCGTCGTTTCTTTAATTTTAGAAAAATATAATACCCACAGGGCAGAAGAATGAAAAAAGATGTAAAATTCATTCGAAGTCATGACGACTATGCAGGCAAGGCTTATTGAAAACAATTTTTTCCTTGCTATATGCAGTTAGTTTTGTATTAAATCCAGAAGAGATCTATCCAATAACTCATAATACATTCATCTTTTTTTCAGCAGAAAATATCTTGGGTCTTTTCTGAGCTATCCAATATAATCTTGCCTAATAGCATCATACAGCAGTTTTCTAGATCTGTCCAGTACAAGCCTTCAAAATGTTGACAATTTTTTTTTTTGCATTTGAGAACAGAATTGCCTAAAATCATTTCAGTTTTCTAACTGACAATTTGTACTACGCTTACAAAGCAACGAATTTGTAATATTCAATCCTACAACTGTTGGTTGTATATTTTCTAATTTATTGAGCATAGTTATTTTATAAGTATTGAATATACTTAAGTAAAAATTTTGTAGGTCCGGTCACCTTTATTATTTATTATTATTACACATTCAATTTTAATTTTTGATCTTTTGCAGGGTCGCCCACTGGTTTTATAAAACGGGTACGTTGGACGAGAGAGGAGCGTTTTGAAATGATGAAAGCGTTCGGTAATGCAAAAACCATGAAGGATCTGCCGTCGCTCAAACAGTGCAACAACGTAATTAAAAACTCTACATATTTGAAAAATCGTTCTGCGGCGCAGCTGAAGACATGGTTAGATAACCAGCGGAAAGCTGAGGCGAGAAAGCACATGTAATGCTAAGAATTTAATTAAATTTCGTTTCTTTTTTGAAAGCACATATAATGCTAAGAATTATGATTAAATTTCGTTTCTTTTTTGTAATAAACAATAAAATTTATATACCACACATATGTACGAAATCTATATTATCCAAGTATTAAGTACAAGTAAGACTAGATACAAGTATTCTTTTAGAAATATAAAATATTGGCATATGTAAAAAAGCGTTCAAACTATTATTTACGGCGCAGCTGAGGAAAGCTGAGGCGAGAAAGCACATGTATTGCTAAGAATTTTGATTAAATTTCGTTTCTTTTTTGAAAGCACATATAATGCTAAGAATTATGATTAAATTTCGTTTCATTTTGTAATAAACAATAAAATTGATATACCACACATATGTACGAAATCTATATTATCCAAGTATTAAGTACAAGTAAAACTATATACAAGTATTCTTTTAGAAATATAAAATATTGGCATATGTAAAAAAGCGTTCAAACTATTATTTGCGGCGCAGCTGAGGAAAGCTGAGGCGAGAAAGCACATGTAATGCTAAGAATTATGATTAAATTTCGTTTCTTTTTTGTAATAAACAATAAAATTTATATACCACACATATGTACGAAATCTATATTATCCAAGTATTAAGTACATGTAAGACTAGATACAAGTATTCTTATAGAAATATAAAATATTGGCATATGTAAAAAAGCGTTCAAACTATTATTTGCGGCGCAGCTGAGGAAAGCTGAGGCGAGAAAGCACATGTATTGCTAAAAATTTTGATTAAATTTCGTTTCTTTTTTGAAAGCACATATAATGCTAAGAATTATGATTACATTTCGTTTCTTTTTGTAGTAAACAATAAAATTGATATACCACACATATGTACGAAATCTATATTATCCAAGTATTAAGTACAAGTAAGACTAGATACAAGTATTCTTTTAGAAATATAAAATATTGGCATATGTAAAAAAAGCGTTCAAACTATTATTTGCGGCGCAGCTGAGGAAAGCTGAGGCGAGAAAGCACATGTATTGCTAAAAATTTTGATTAAATTTCGTTTCTTTTTTGAAAGCACATATAATGCTAAGAATTATGATTACATTTCGTTTCTTTTTTGTAATAAACAATAAAATTGATATACCACACATATGTACGAAATCTATATTATCCAAGTATTAAGTACAAGTAAGACTAGATACAAGTATTCTTTTAGAAATATAAAATATTGGCATATGTAAAAAAGCGTTCAAACTATTATTTGCGGCGCAGATGAGGAAAGCTGAGGCGAGAAAGCACATGTAATGCTAAGAATTTTGATTAAATTTCGTTTCTTTTTTGTAATGAACAATAAAATTGATATACCACACATATATACGAAATCTATATTATCCAAGTATTAAGTACAAGTAAGACTAGATACAAGTATTCTTTTAGAAATATAAAATATTGGCATATGTAAAAAAGCGTTCAAACTATTATTTGCGGCACAGATGAGGAAAGCTGAGGCGAGAAGGCACATGTAATGCTAAGAATTTTGATTAAATTTCGTTTCTTTTTTGTAATGAACAATAAAATTTATATACCACACATATGTACGAAATCTATATAATCCAAGTATTAAGTACAAGTAAGACTAGATACAAGTATTCTTTTAGAAATATAAAATATTGGCATATGTAAAAAAGCGTTCAAACTATTATTTGCGGCGCAGCTGATGAAAGCTGAGCCGAGAAAGCATATGTAAAAAAGCGGTCAAACTATAATTTGAGAGTGACTTTTCTATTGATTCTTTTATCTCACGATGGCTTTACTATGTTGGATAGAGGGAGAACAATGTACCGCCTACTGTTTTGTGCGTACTATTATTTAAAAAAGATTTTCATATTTTGTACCAAACTTGCATTATATGTTGTTTTCAGCAATCAATATTGTTCTACTAAAAAACCTTCCTTAACCGCTGTAATAGTTGTATATACAAGTATATATGTACTATTTTGTACCAAACAATCATTATGGCGACTGGGAACAGTAAATAGGAACAGTTTCTGGGAACAGTATGTATTTATTTTCTTTCTATCGACAATTTTGGGGACTGTCCTCAAAATGAACGCAGTACATACGGAGGGAAACGACACTATCAATTCAGGGACCCCCTCGGTCCTTAAAATTAACCTTTCGCATACTTATAAGCATCGAGTGGCAACTCCACATTTTTGTCCCCATAATCAACTTTACACATAATTTTTTTTTATACATATATTGGAGCTGTTGCGCAGTGCTGATTTCAGGGACGCCGTCCCAAAAATATACGTTACATAAGGTGTCCCCGAAAAATACATCTGGCCACATTATTACCTTTATTTTCCGACACAACAGTTCAATAGGTCCAAAATTTTGTGAAAGCCATCTTAAGTGCTCAATTTATATAATTTTATAAAAAAAAATGGCAAATTTAATGGTCCCCAAAATACATAGTATACATATATATATATATATATATATATATATATATATATATATATATATATATATATATATATATCTATATATATATATATATATATATATATATATATATATATATATATATATATATATATGTGTATGTGTGAATACGTTCGAGTACGAACGGAATAATTAGCTTTACTTGTATGTTGCTAATTGTGGCACTTTTTATAGTTGAACTGAAAAGTTAGTTATTTACTTTATGTGGTAAGCTCACAATTCAATGTTACAAATCATAAAAAAAATAAAAATAAAAAAATGACGTGCATCAATTCGCATGTAGGACTTAAGTTAAGGTATACGCATATTTGTGGCCCCCTTGCGTGGCTTCGCCCGTGTGTTGTTGGTTTTTTTACACTTTTTTCATCTTTTTTTTCACGTTGTAGTTGTCGATTGCGGTATAATGCCACTCTCATTCTTTTTGCTTATACTCTAAACTATTTCTGGTTAGATTGGAGTATTGGACGTAGGTAATTCCGACTGCTCTCCAGACGTAAGTCACTTTGGTAGATTTATTTTACAAAATTATCTGCTTCGTGCGCCTTTTTTCAGCCTTTGAGGTTGAGACGAGGACGATGGTCCTGTCACGGTCGCCATGTAATGATAAATAGAGAATTAGTTTAATTTATATGTTCTTTATTCCAGATCTGTATCTGAACTGTTTCTTTAAATTTTTACTTAAAGTAATTCTTAGCTAAAGCCGCGTAGCTGCGCTGCCAGAAAAGCCGGCAGCGGAGCGGCTGCATTATATATTAGTCTATATACTCAGCGCTGTTAGCAGCGAGAGCGCGAGAGAGAATAACATGCACACATGAAGTGATTATGATAAAGACGCCGACGCTGCACTTATTCCCGTTAGGGCGCATAAGTGCGATCATGTTACGTCCCGTATGAAATACACTGCGTACAGTGTGTACTCAATATGTGTGTATACTACATTACACAGACACGAATAGATGTAGATGTAAATGCTTTTTACCCTACGGGTACAGGGTATAAAAAAAACTTGAACACGTTGTGGTGGAGTTTGCACCACAAGTAAAACACGTCCGCTCTGTTTGCCAATCTGTTTAATACTGTCCTTTGGTATTCACAATCACTCGATATCATATAACATTCGATCATTCGATATCACACATGCTTACATGCCTATACTCATACTTATACTACTACAACTCGGCCATCCTGACCGGTAAAGATCTCCTGATCTTTTGGCTTTTTTTTTTTTTTATAAATATATACATATATATATATATACGATTACGTTTAAATTTACATTATTTTACAATTAATTTAAATTTTATTTTACAATTTTGATTTATTAACTTACAATTAGTTTATTTATTAATTACTTCATTCCAATTTGTCTTTTATCGAGGCACGGTTTTATATTCCCTACTGCCCAAACACCGTTATAAGGCACTCGTGATTGTTGAAAGCCTTCCACATCCTTCAAAACGTACCTATCATTTTCTAAAATTTTCGTAATCTGATAGGGCCCTTTAAATTTTGGAATAAGCTTTCTTGAAACACCTGAAGTTGAATCAAAATTTTTCACAACAACATAATCCCCGACTTTATATTTTGTTGCTATTCTACGCTTGTTATCAGTATAATTTTTGTTGTATATCTGAGACTTTTCTTGACTCTTTCGCGCTGCCTTTCTTATTTTTTCTATGTTACACTCTTCTGTACTTTCATTAAGTTCCAACAAATTTTCTTTTAACTCATCTATAACTTTACCTTTTGAGAAACTCCGAAAAGCATTTTACTAGGATATTGTTGAACACTTCGTTGTAAAGTATTGTTCAGGGCATATTCTACCGTTTCAATGACTACGTCCCAATGTAGTCCTCTATTAGGGTCTACTAGTTTGGCTATCATTGGACCTAAGTTTCGGTTCACTCTTTCGACTTGTCCGTTGGCTTGTGGAGACCCTGTTGCTATCTTTATGTGTTTAATATCGTGTTTTTCCATGAACTTTCCGAAATCACCTGAAGTAAAGCAGCTGCCACGACCAGATATAACACTCTTTGGTCGACTATAGGCCCTAAAGTAGTCTTTCAGAGCAATTATAACTTCTTTTGTACTTGTAGTCTTTGTAGCATAAAGTCGGACAAATTTGGTAAACGCGTCGATTACTACAAGAATGTGTTTTTTAGATCTACCAGCATCTACGGGGCCATAGTGGTCAATATGTATAACCTCGAAAGGTAAACAGCCCTTGGGAACATTATGCAGAAGCCCTTCTTCCTTTCCATGTTTGTGGGAATACGCTATACATTTTAAACAATTTTTTACATGAACATTCGCTTCAGACCTAATGTTGGGAAACCAGTAACTTTTGGAAATTACATCTGTCATTTTGTCTATTCCTATATGCCCCATCTCGTCGTGGTACTTATATAGTATATGATCTTCCATATCCTTAGGCACACAAAATACTATGGATTTGTCACTTCTCTTTCTATAAATCACATCATTGCGCATTTCATAGTGTTTATGCTCCATCGTTTTTAGCTCTTCTATCAATTTATTTAGTGTTTCGTTGCGATCGGTGGCACGCTCTGTTGGGTAGTCAAAAATGTTTCCAGTAGTTGGCGCAAGAGGGAGCTGTACGGTACTAACTGCCTGACGTGTTGGTGATCTGCTTGTTTGGAGAACTGCTTGCTTTTTCAATGCTTCATTTTCTTTTCCTAGAAGGTCAATCTTTTTGTACAGAGCTGCAACGGTTGTTATGTTGCCAGCTTGGCCGTTGGCGTCTGTCGTAGAATTTTCGCGATCATTATTGTTGTTGTTGCTCTCGAACTGTACCTTCTGTGACACATACACACCAACGTCAACGGCATCATCGTTATCTCTTTCGCACTCGTTTGGGTTTTCGCGCGAATCGTTTACTGTTGGCGACGATTCGGCGGCATTCCTTAGTTGTGCATTGGATATCATTTAAAGGCACCGCTTTTGGACGAACTTAAACGACTGGACGCAATTGCTTTGCGCTGAAGTCGCCATTTAATATGTCACTCTTGTCGTTTAAAATGTACTTTTATATGCATTAAGCAAATTCTCACACATTAGACTGAAAAATTTTAGGCCTTGTTGAGTATTATCCCACTTCTGAAATTGTGGTGGAGTTTGCACCACAAGTAAAACACGTCCGCTCTGTTTGCCAATCTGTTTAATACTGTCCTTTGGTATTCACAATCACTCGATATCATATAACATTCGATCATTCGATATCACACATGCTTACATGCCTATACTCATACTTATACTACTACAACGTCCAACTCAGTTCCATTTTAAAGCGGAATAATGCGCCATAATAATGAACGTGTGGTCGAAACGATCCTTCATTGATCAACTAAATCATCAATCATTCATGTGGCTCAATTGTTTGAATGTGAGCCATAAAGCTTCCAAGTGTCTAGTGTATTCAAAACCACACCGTTCGTTGTTGTACAGACGCTCTGTAGCCGTGTCAAATTCACCCGATTCACAGGCACTCGCACCTCCGGAAGCTTAGTGAAGCCTATACAAATGTAATTAGGTTAAGTCAGTACATGATTGCAAATGAATATAAGTACAAGTACACGTACGACTGAAAATTGAGTTGCCGCCATTTTATTTTTCGCTTTTGGGGTTTTGGAAATTTATCCCCACCGCCCCACGCCAACACTGTCCTTCCAGCCGGATCTTTTGTTCTGCACCACCTGAGTCATTCCACATTCCGTGCAGGCGACGTCCGTTCGTCCCAGCCTACTCCTGGTGTTGGATTCCTGAAAGCAGAAAACAGCTAAGTAAAAACTTCCTTGATACTCACGCTTGATACTCACGCCATTTTTTGGTTTCTTTGTTCGTCTGTCAGCCGACCCCCACCACGGAATCAGCATCCCGCTTTCTGTCCCTTTACCCAAGGGCCCCTTTCGTCTACCGCCGATACCGCGCTGGTCAGTTCAACTATAAAAAGTGCCACAATTAGCAACATACAAGTAAAGCTAATTATTCCGTTCGTACTCGAACGTATTCACACATACACATACACATATATATATATATATATATATATATATATATATATATATATATATATATATATATATATATATATATGTGTATGTGTATGTGTGAATACGTATATATATATATATATATATATATATATATATATATATATATGTGTATGTGTATGTGTGAATACGTTCGAGTACGAACGGAATAATTAGCTTTACTTGTATGTTGCTAATTGTGGCACTTTTATAGTTGAACTGACCAGCGCGGTATCGGCGGTAGACGAAAGGGGCCCTTGGGTAAAGTGCCACAATTAGCAACATACAAGTAAAGCTAATTATTCCGTTCGTACTCGAACGTATTCACACATACACATACATATATATATATATATATATATATATATATATATATATATATATATATATATATATATATATATATATGTGTATGTGTATGTGTGAATACGTTCGAGTACGAACGGAATAATTAGCTTTACTTGTATGTTGCTAATTGTGGCACTTTTTATAGTTGAACTGACCAGCGCGGTATCGGCGGTAGACGAAAGGGGCCCTTGGGTAAAGCGACAGAAAGCGGGATGCTGATTCCGTGGTGGGGGTCGGCTGACAGACGAACAAAGAAACCAAAAAATGGCGTGAGTATCAAGCGTGAGTATCAAGGAAGTTTTTACTTAGCTGTTTTCTGCTTTCAGGAATCCAACACCAGGAGTAGGCTGGGACGAACGGACGTCGCCTGCACGGAATGTGGAATGACTCAGGTGGTGCAGAACAAAAGATCCGGCTGGAAGGACAGTGTTGGCGTGGGGCGGTGGGGATAAATTTCCAAAACCCCAAAAGCGAAAAATAAAATGGCGGCAACTCAATTTTCAGTCGTACGTGTACTTGTACTTATATTCATTTGCAATCATGTACTGACTTAACCTAATTACATTTGTATAGGCTTCACTAAGCTTCCGGAGGTGCGAGTGCCTGTGAATCGGGTGAATTTGACACGGCTACAGAGCGTCTGTACAACAACGAACGGTGTGGTTTTGAATACACTAGACACTTGGAAGCTTTATGGCTGGAAACTATATGACCCACATTCAAACAATTGAGCCACATGAATGATTGATGATTTAGTTGATCAATGAAGGATCGTTTCGACCACACGTTCATTATTATGGCGCATTATTCCGCTTTAAAATGGAACTGAGTTGGACGTTGTAGTAGTATAAGTATGAGTATAGGCATGTAAGCATGTGTGATATCGAATGATCGAATGTTATATGATATCGAGTGATTGTGAATACCAAAGGACAGTATTAAACAGATTGGCAAACAGAGCGGACGTGTTTTACTTGTGGTGCAAACTCCACCACAATTTCAGAAGTGGGATAATACTCAACAAGGCCTAAAATTTTTCAGTCTAATGTGTGAGAATTTGCTTAATGCATATAAAAGTACATTTTAAACGACAAGAGTGACATATTAAATGGCGACTTCAGCGCAAAGCAATTGCGTCCAGTCGTTTAAGTTCGTCCAAAAGCGGTGCCTTTAAATGATATCCAATGCACAACTAAGGAATGCCGCCGAATCGTCGCCAACAGTAAACGATTCGCGCGAAAACCCAAACGAGTGCGAAAGAGATAACGATGATGCCGTTGACGTTGGTGTGTATGTGTCACAGAAGGTACAGTTCGAGAGCAACAACAACAATAATGATCGCGAAAATTCTACGACAGACGCCAACGGCCAAGCTGGCAACATAACAACCGTTGCAGCTCTGTACAAAAAGATTGACCTTCTAGGAAAAGAAAATGAAGCATTGAAAAAGCAAGCAGTTCGCCAAACAAGCAGATCACCAACACGTCAGGCAGTTAGTACCGTACAGCTCCCTCTTGCGCCAACTACTGGAAACATTTTTGACTACCCAACAGAGCGTGCCACCGATCGCAACGAAACACTAAATAAATTGATAGAAGAGCTAAAAACGATGGAGCATAAACACTATGAAATGCGCAATGATGTGATTTATAGAAAGAGAAGTGACAAATCCATAGTATTTTGTGTGCCTAAGGATATGGAAGATCATATACTATATAAGTACCACGACGAGATGGGGCATATAGGAATAGACAAAATGACAGATGTAATTTCCAAAAGTTACTGGTTTCCCAACATTAGGTCTGAAGCGAATGTTCATGTAAAAAATTGTTTAAAATGTATAGCGTATTCCCACAAACATGGAAAGGAAGAAGGGCTTCTGCATAATGTTCCCAAGGGCTGTTTACCTTTCGAGGTTATACATATTGACCACTATGGCCCCGTAGATGCTGGTAGATCTAAAAAACACATTCTTGTAGTAATCGACGCGTTTACCAAATTTGTCCGACTTTATGCTACAAAGACTACAAGTACAAAAGAAGTTATAATTGCTCTGAAAGACTACTTTAGGGCCTATAGTCGACCAAAGAGTGTTATATCTGGTCGTGGCAGCTGCTTTACTTCAGGTGATTTCGGAAAGTTCATGGAAAAACACGATATTAAACACATAAAGATAGCAACAGGGTCTCCACAAGCCAACGGACAAGTCGAAAGAGTGAACCGAAACTTAGGTCCAATGATAGCCAAACTAGTAGACCCTAATAGAGGACTACATTGGGACGTAGTCATTGAAACGGTAGAATATGCCCTGAACAATACTTTACAACGAAGTGTTCAACAATATCCTAGTAAAATGCTTTTCGGAGTTTCTCAAAAAGGTAAAGTTATAGATGAGTTAAAAGAAAATTTGTTGGAACTTAATGAAAGTACAGAAGAGTGTAACATAGAAAAAATAAGAAAGGCAGCGCAAAAGAGTCAAGAAAAGTCTCAGATATACAACAAAAATTATACTGATAACAAGCGTAGAATAGCAACAAAATATAAAGTCGGGGATTATGTTGTTGTGAAAAATTTTGATTCAACTTCAGGTGTTTCAAGAAAGCTTATTCCAAAATTTAAAGGGCCCTATCAGATTACGAAAATTTTAGAAAATGATAGGTACGTTTTGAAGGATGTGGAAGGCTTTCAACAATCACGAGTGCCTTATAACGGTGTTTGGGCAGTAGGGAATATAAAACCGTGCCTCGATAAAAGACAAATTGGAATGAAGTAATTAATAAATAAACTAATTGTAAGTTAATAAATCAAAATTGTAAAATAAAATTTAAATTAATTGTAAAATAATGTAAATTTAAACGTAATCGTATATATATATATATATATGTATATATTTATAAAAAAAAAAAAAAAGCCAAAAGATCAGGAGATCTTTACCGGTCAGGATGGCCCAGTTGTAGTAGTATAAGTATGAGTATAGGCATGTAAGCATGTGTGATATCGAATGATCGAATGTTATATGATATCGAGTGATTGTGAATACCAAAGGACAGTATTAAACAGATTGGCAAACAGAGCGGACGTGTTTTACTTGTGGTGCAAACTCCACCACAACGTGTTCAAGTTTTTTTTATACCCTGTACCCGTAGGGTAAAAAGCATTTACATCTACGCAGTGTATTTCATACGGGACGTAACATGATCGCACTTATGCGCCCTAACGGGCATAAGTGCAGCGTCGGCGTCTTTATCATAATCACTTCATGTGTGCATGTTATTCTCTCTCGCGCTCTCGCTGCTAACAGCGCTGAGTATATAGACTAATATATAATGCAGCCGCTCCGCTGCCGGCTTTTCTGGCAGCGCAGCTACGCGGCTTTAGCTAAGAATTACTTTAAGTAAAAATTTAAAGAAACAGTTCAGATACAGATCTGGAATAAAGAACATATAAATTAAACTAATTCTCTATTTATCATTACATGGCGACCGTGACAGGACCATCGTCCTCGTCTCAACCTCAAAGGCTGAAAAAAGGCGCACGAAGCAGATAAACTTGTAAAATAAATCTACCAAAGTGACTTACGCCTGGAGAGCAGTCGGAATTACCTACGTCCAATACTCCAATCTAACCAGAAATAGTTTAGAGTATAAGCAAAAAGAATGAGAGTGGCATTATACCGCAATCGACAACTACAACGTGAAAAAAAGATGAAAAAAGTGTAAAAAACCAACAACACATTGCAAATAAAAAGTAAATCTACAAGTGAAACAACACAAACACAGAAGTAGCCTGTGCGATGACCAGCGCCGGCAACGCTTAACGCGCCCAGTTAAGCCCTCATGAGCGACTACTGCATAGATTCTGCTCCTATTGAGGAACATCCAGGAGTACCTGGAGGTGTTTCCAAACGTTGGACCACGCCCACTCACAATAGCTGAGTACCGGGTACGTCAGAAAAAAAATCTACGGATAAACCAAAGACGAAACGTGGAGGGCAAGTAAGGAAGCTACTCCAGCAAAAACGCTTGCAATAGGATTTGCTTGCGGCAGCTACGACACAAGAAGACCGACAGCGCTACATAGAGCGCATCAATGAATTGAAGGCCGAATTAAAACTTCGCAACCGGGCGAAGCCACGCAAGGGGGCCACAAATATGCGTATGCCTTAACTTAAGTCCTACATGCGAATTGATGCACGTCATTTTTTTATTTTTATTTTTTTTATGATTTGTAACATTGAATTGTGAGCTTACCACATAAAGTAAATAACTAACTTTTTTCACGTCTCTGGCGCTGAGCACTTATACTCAGCTGCGTTTAGAATTTTTGTGCAATTTGATAAACCTTTCAATGAACTCAAATTTTGTTTTCGATTACCTAAGTGGAAATATATTTTCTTTATATTTTCTTTATAAAATCCCATATAAAATTAACCAATATTATGAAAATAATTAATTAATGAAAATAAAATAAATTTGTCTTTCATGAACGTTTTTTAGAAAAAAAAGAGGAAGTTTTTTTTTTTTTTTAAATAGACAGAAATAGAATTAGAAAACATAATGGATGGTTTAGTGATTCTATTGAGGCAAAAGGCAATACTGCCAACGTTGTAAACAACGTGAAGATAATTGATCTCACAGACGATGTAAAATCGTTGTGGATCCTATTATTAATTATCACGATAGTCTCAGTTTTACAATTTCTGCTTACAATCTATGTTAAGCGTAATAAAATTATTAAGAAAAGATACATGAGTAGGGCAAATGACTTAGATAAGATCTAAAAATGAATAAGGAGAAAATAGATCACGTTTACGAAAGCTTTCAAAATTTTCGCATTTGGGTCAAATTAACGGGAAAAGAATAGGTATAGCAACTACATGGTTAGTACGCTTGCAAAAGTAAGAAAATTCCAGTAAAAGAATGGAATGGAACGAAATTGCGAAAAATAGACGCATTTCGTTACAAATTTGATAAATCTTACAAATGCATCAATAAAGATGCAGTTATAAAGGCGAAAACATTAAAAAACCATGTAGAAATATTAGTAAGGGAATACAATAATATAGTTACCTTAGTGAATAGTTATGAAAATAAATTCACATCTGAGCACAATAGTAAATGTTTAAGGGTAATAAAATCCCTAAACTCAAGATTAATTGCTGTCACCAATAGGCGACATGTTCAGATAAACGTGCCAGAAAGTCTAAATCAATTGGCGGAGTTTGATCCCAACCAATTAAACGAATAAAACAAATCAATTCAAAGAAGCGACGCTGAATCTGATAGTGACATCGAAACGCTAGAAGAAAGCGAAAACAAACTGGAAATAATATCAATCTCAGAAATGGCACAAACTGTTGTAGAATTTATTAGGCTAGCCACATCTCTGATACCAGAGTTTGACGGTAGGCCGGAAAATCTACAAAGTTTTCTAGATTCTTTGAATCTACTAGAAACATTAAAAGGCGCACATGAGCTAACAGCCATAAGCCTTATAAAAACGAAGCTAAGAGGACACGCGAGAAATCTAATAAGTAAAGAGCGGACAATTGCTGCAATCATTACACAACTTTCAAATTCAGTAAAAGGAGAATCGGTAGAAGTTATATCTGCTAAGCTTCTCAATCTGCAACAGAAAAGTAAAACGGCTAATCAATACACCTGAAAATTTATATGAGTTTATATAAATTATTTAAACAAAGAAAGAATGGGACGCTTGCTTTTAACTTTAATTTTAATATCGAAAATGACGAAACGATACGGCGGCGATTGTGCTTCTATTTAGTTCTATTTTACAACTGACTTCAAATTAGGCTTACATGCTAAACTAAGCCTAAGGCGGCGAAAAAAGGGCGCGAGGCGACGTCCGCAATCGGCCGCTCTCGCGCTCTCTTTTCGCCCTAAACTAAAATTCAAATAATTCTCTTAAACTATCTTAATCTAAAGCAGCATCTGCGCCAACACCGGCCCCCTTGGAGGGACATCGTCCTTCAACGGGCAATGGCGCCAGCCGATGAATAGCCCTCCGTAGATTGCCACTACTCGTGGCGACGTCGGCCACCCGCACCTTCCCGTCTGTCCCGGCGTGAGTTGTGGTGACCCTGCCAAGTACCCACTTTTGTGGCGGCACGTTGTCTTCGGCCACTACGACGAGTTGTCCCACGACGACGTTGGGTTCCTCCTGGAACCACTTGAGACACGAGGCATTGCGCCATCGCCTTAAGCAGGTTTGAGCTGGAGCTGGAGTCGCGGCCGTCCGATTAGAAAGTGGCCCGGGGTTAGCGCCTCGCCGTCGCTGGGGTCCGCGCTGAGTGGTCCCAGTGGCCGAGAGTTCAGCACGGCCTCGACGCTCGCCAGGAGTGTTCCGAGCTCTTCTGCGGTCAGGAGCGCATTGCACACCGTCCGTAGGAACAGGTACTTTGTAGACTTGACACCTGCCTCCCATAGACCGCCGAAGTGAGGCCCTCTGGGTGGTATGTACGCAAACTCGCATCCTTTTCTTGATGCGAATTCGCGTACGCCTTCCGCCTCCTTCTCCCATCTCCCTCGGAACTCCTGCAGCTTCCTGTCGGCTGCCACGAAGTTCGTCGCGTTGTCGCAGTAAACTTTGCGAGGGACGCCTCTCCTGCCGACGAACCTTTCAAAAGCCAAGAGAAAAGCATCAGTGGTTAGATCTGACACAAGCTCTAAGTGAACCGCTTTCGAGGCAAAACAAACGAAAAGAGCCACGTACGACTTATACGGTGGCTTGCCACGGATGCGGAGCGTTGTGCTTATAGGGCCACAAAAATCAACACCACATACTTCGAACGGGTGGAACGGCTGGAGCCTGTCTGCCGGAAGATTTCCCATTACTTGGGAGGCCAACCGGGGCTTCCATTTGAAGCAGAGGATGCACGAACGTACTGTTCGGCGACACACTTCCTGTCGTTAACCAGCCAAACTCGCTCACGAAGCAGGCTCACCAGCGATCTAGGGCCAGCATGGCAATTTGACACATGCAAATAAGATACGTACGATCTTTTTAGAAAGCAACAACGGAAACTTGGCTTCATACGGGATAGGAGCATTTAATAATCTTCCCCCCACTCTCAGCAAGGAAAACAAGAAACCGTCTTCTCTAAACTCATGTAGAAATGGACTCAGACGCTGTAAGTTAGCGTTAAGTGTTCTCTTTTTTCGAACCTTGTCGATTTCGTCACCGAACTCATTGTTCTGGATGACTTGAACAATTTTGTTGAATACCAAATTGAGTTCGCTTGGCTTGGCTATAGGATCAAAGGGCTTCGAGACCTTTCTGCACCTTTGTATAAATCGAAAAACCCAAACGAACACCCTCAGCAATTTTGAATGTGACGAGTAGCTTTCGATAACTTCGAGAATATAATTGGCTGCCGATCTGCGAGTAAAACTACAGCAGACTTACGAATTTCTAGGGCAGCTGAATTTTTAGGCGGCTCGAAGTGAGCATTCACAGGCCAATTTTCTTCCGATTCCATGAGGAAGGGTGGCCCTGTAAACCAAATGGAGCTACGCAACTCGTCTACATTACATCCTCTGGACACGATGTCTGCTGGGTTGGATTTCGTTCGCTTCAAGAACTAGTTCAGCTCCTGTCGTTGAAAATAGAAATTAACGAACGAACCAAAAATGATTGCACAATTGTGGCAGAGAGCTTTGCAAAAATTATCCCTGAGTTTGATGGAAAAAATATGCCGGTGAAGTTCTGGTTCAGAAATTTCGAGTTGAACGCAGATGCATACGGGCTTAACGAAAAGCAAAAGTATGTCCAGGCACGTGCAAAAATGACGAACACTGCCCAGCTGTTTTTGGAGTCAACACATGTGTTTGAATATGCTGAACTCAAGAAGCTTTTAGAGGAAGAATTTAAGTGCGACTATAAGTGTAGTGCAGATATTCATACCGAGCTGCGTGAGCGTCGAAAATCCAAACAGGAGTCATTTCACGAATACATGCTTCAAATGAAGAAGATTGCTGCAATTGGAGACATTGACACGCAATCAGTAATACGATATGTTGTTGAGCGACTTTAAGTATACTCTGTACAGTTGCAAATCGTTTAGAGAGCTGCAGGAGCAGTATGAAGTGTACGAGCGTGTATTTGAAAAGGACAAAAAGCGTTTTAAAGTGGTACAGGTGAACAACATCAAAGTGAACTGCCTAGTCGACACAGGAGCTGATGTCTCAATTATGAAGAAGCGTTTTTACAACCAGATTAACAATGTTCAGTTGCGTAGTTGCTTTTCAAACCTGCATGGCTTGGACAACAATATTAATCGTCCTGTGGGCAGTTTTGACGCAGAAGTTTCAGTCGATGAGGAGAAGATATCTCACAAATTCGTGGTTGTTGCTGATCGAGATGTGGAATATGATGCTCTGCTGGGCTATGACTTTACTAGCCAATTCAACTTTACGTCATCGGCCGATGGATACAAGTTTTCTTCCCTGTTAGGGGAGAAAGCTTGTGACAACATTAATCAGATAAGTATATGCAATTTGACGTGTACAGATTCTGATATAGATGTACCGTTACAGTATGAAAATGTCGTGCGCTCGATGATCAACAATTATAAGCCGAGTCAGTCAGCTGAAGAGGTTCCAGTTATGCTGCATATTGTACCCGATGGAGAAATTGCTCCGTTTTGCCAGTCGCCCAGTCGTCTATCACTGAGGATGAAGCAGTCAACAAGCAAATAAGGGAGTGGCTTGACGCAGGAATTATTCGGCAGTCATCTTCAAATTTCGCCAGCCGCATCGTTTTGGTTAAGAAGAAAGATGGTTCTCATCGTATATGCGTCGATTTCCGAAAGCTAAATTCAATGGTATTGAAGGATTGTTTTCCTGTGCCGATAATTGATGACGTGCTGGAAAAGCTGCATAACGCGAAGTGGTTCACCGTCATGGATTTGGAAAATGGGTTTTTCTATGTTGGGCACAAACCGAAACCAGTAAGAAATACACAGCTTTTGTGACTAAGAATGGACTTTACGAGTTTAACCGTGCACCTTTTGGATTCTGCAACTCGCCGGCTGCATTTATGCGCTATGTCAGATGCGTATTTCAAAACCTTTTAAACGCTGATGTCTTAGACTTGTATATGGATGATATCATAATTTTCTGTAATTTTCTGCAAAAGACTGTGAATTTCTTGGGTCATTTTATTAAGGATGGATACGTGTGGCCAGGAGAAGAGAAGACGAATGCAGTCAGCAGATTCGCAGTGCCGAAAAATATAAAAGCAGTGCAGTCGTTTTTGGGACTTACCGGATTTTTTAGAAAATTTATTAAAGGGTATGCTGACATTGCTAGGCCTTTAACTAATCTGCTGCGCAAAGATGCTGTGTTCCGGATGGAGGCTGAGGAACTTGAAGCAGTTCAAACGTTGAAAAATGCACTCATACAAGAACCTATTTTGAGGCTGTACGATCGAGGTGCCAGAACTGAAGTTCACACAGATGCATCAAAAGAAGGATTTGGTGCAGTCTTAATGCAGTGGTTTGATGACAAACTTTACCCAGTCTACTTCTGGAGTAAAAAGTCAACTGAAGCTGAGGCTGCTCGTCATAGCTATATATTAGAAGCTAAAGGCATTTATCTTGCGTTAAAGAAGTTTCGCCACTACTTGTTGGGAATAAAATTTCGCTTGATAACCGACTGTGCTGCATTTAAACAGACGCTGCAGAAGAAAGATGTCCCACGCGAGGTAGTCCAATGGGACATTTACCTGCAAGATTTTGATTTCGAGGTGGAGCATCGACCCGGTGAGAGGCTAAAATACGTTGATTGCTTAAGCCGTTATCCGCAGCGTGTAATGATTGTGACTATGGAAATAACAGCACGAATCAAAAGAGCACAAGAAAACGACACAATGATTAGAGCAGTCGCAGAGATACTCAAAAATCGGCCATACGAGGACTTTAAGGCGAAAGGCGGATTGATTTACAAGGTAGTACTCGGCAACGATCTGTTACTTGTTCCAAAAGCGTTGGAAAGGGAAGTCATTACGGAAGCTCACAACGCCGGTCATTTCGCAGTACAAAAAACTATGCACTCCGTACAGCAGACCTACTGGATACCACACTTGGAGCAAAAAGTAAACCACGTCATCAGCAACTGTATTAAATGCATCATTTATAATAAAAAGCTTGGCAAAAAAGAAGGTTACTTGAGCTGCATCGATAAAGGGGATAAGCCGCTTCAAACTCTTCATGCAGATCACTTGGGTCCTATGGACGCCACTTGCAAGCAGTACAAATATATTTTCGCCGTTGTATATATATATATATATATATATATATATATATATATATATATATATATATATATATATATATATATATATATACAAGTAAAGCTAATTATTCCGTTCGTACTCGAACGTATTCACACATACATGCAACAAGTTTGCAGCCACAATAAACTTTCGTCCACATATGCTCACATATATACATACATATATATATATATATATATATATATATATATATATATATATATATATATATATATATATATATATATATATATATATATATATATATATATATATACTAGGTCCCCGACTTTGTATACTTGCTCATGTGTGCATGTTATTCTCTCTCGCGCTCGCGCTGCTAACAGCGCTGAGTATATAGACTAATATATAATGCAGCCGCTCCGCTGCCGGCTTTTCTGGCAGCGCAGCTACGCGGCTTTAGCTAAGAATTACTTTAAGTAAAAATTTAAAGAAACAGTTCAGATACAGATCTGGAATAAAGAACATATAAATTAAACTAATTCTCTATTTATCATTACATGGCGACCGTGACAGGACCATCGTCCTCGTCTCAACCTCAAAGGC
This sequence comes from Scaptodrosophila lebanonensis, assembly GCF_003285725.1. NCBI lineage: Eukaryota > Metazoa > Arthropoda > Insecta > Diptera > Drosophilidae > Scaptodrosophila > Scaptodrosophila lebanonensis. Next base: position 18,934 of record NW_022060770.1, read on the forward strand.
TGAAAAAAGGCGCACGAAGCAGATAATTTTGTAAAATAAATCTACCAAAGTGACTTACGCCTGGAGAGCAGTCGGAATTACCTACGTCCAATACTCCAATCTAACCAGAAATAGTTTAGAGTATAAGCAAAAAGAATGAGAGTGGCATTATACCGCAATCGACAACTACAACGTGAAAAAAAGATGAAAAAAGTGTAAAAAACCAACAACACATTGCAAATAAAAAGTAAATCTACAAGTGAAACAACACAAACACAGAAGTAGCCTGTGCGATGACCAGCGCCGGCAACGCTTAACGCGCCCAGTTAAGCCCTCATGAGCGACTACTGCATAGATTCTGCTCCTATTGAGGAACATCCAGGAGTACCTGGAGGTGTTTCCAAACGTTGGACCACGCCCACTCACAATAGCTGAGTACCGGGTACGTCAGAAAAAAAATCTACGGATAAACCAAAGACGAAACGTGGAGGGCAAGTAAGGAAGCTACTCCAGCAAAAACGCTTGCAATAGGATTTGCTTGCGGCAGCTACGACACAAGAAGACCGACAGCGCTACATAGAGCGCATCAATGAATTGAAGGCCGAATTAAAACTTCGCAACCGGGCGAAGCCACGCAAGGGGGCCACAAATATGCGTATGCCTTAACTTAAGTCCTACATGCGAATTGATGCACGTCATTTTTTTATTTTTATTTTTTTTATGATTTGTAACATTGAATTGTGAGCTTACCACATAAAGTAAATAACTAACTTTTTTCACGTCTCTGGCGCTGAGCACTTATACTCAGCTGCGTTTAGAATTTTTGTGCAATTTGATAAACCTTTCAATGAACTCAAATTTTGTTTTCGATTACCTAAGAGGAAATATATTTTCTTTATATTTTCTTTATAAAATCCCATATAAAATTAACCAATATTATGAAAATAATTAATTAATGAAAATAAAATAAATTTGTCTTTCATGAACGTTTTTTAGAAAAAAAAGAGGAAGTTTTTTTTTTTTTTTTAAATAGACAGAAATAGAATTAGAAAACATAATGGATGGTTTAGTGATTCTATTGAGGCAAAAGGCAATACTGCCAACGTTGTAAACAACGTGAAGATAATTGATCTCACAGACGATGTAAAATCGTTGTGGATCCTATTATTAATTATCACGATAGTCTCAGTTTTACAATTTCTGCTTACAATCTATGTTAAGCGTAATAAAATTATTAAGAAAAGATACAATAGTAGGGCAAATGACTTAGATAAGATCTAACAAGAGAGAACGCTACAGTCGAGCAAGCCCGACAGTGTAATACCCTGTACCCATGTAAACTTCCGTCACTGAGTTATATGCGCCCATGGCAGCAACAAAAAGGGGAAGAAGAAGAGCGAACTTGTTGCTGCAGTTTGTGGGGGTTGTACTGGCGAGAATTTGTTTTGCTAATAACTTTTCTTAGAATTGACCGAATTGAATAAAATTTTGAACAACAGTAGATAATTATATATGAATTATGTGTGCAAAGTTTGGTTTAGGTAGCATTTGAAATGTGGACGCTATTGACGAAATTCTGTAGCGGGGGAAGGGGCGGAAAATTAAAAAAAAAAATAAACTCGTCCTTACTCGGACCTAGGAGAATCTGGATGCCAACTTTGGTTATTCTAGCTTTTATAGTTTCTGAGATCCTCGCGTTCATCCAGACGGACGGACAGACGGACAGACGGACGGACAGACGGACAGACGGACGGACATGTCTAAATCGATTTCTCTCGTCATGCTGATCAAGAATATATATACTTTATGGGGTCGGAGATGTTTCCTTCTGTATGTTACATACTTTGCACAAACCTAATATACCCTGTTTACCCTAAGGGTACAGGGTATAAAAATGAATAAGGAGAAAATAGATCACGTTTACGAAAGCTTTCAAAATTTTCGCATTTGGGTCAAATTAACGGGAAAAGAATAGGTATAGCAACTACATGGTTAGTACGCTTGCAAAAGTAAGAAAATTCCAGTAAAAGAATGGAATGGAACGAAATTGCGAAAAATAGACGCATTTCGTTACAAATTTGATAAATCTTACAAATGCATCAATAAAGATGCAGTTATAAAGGCGAAAACATTAAAAAACCATGTAGAAATATTAGTAAGGGAATACAATAATATAGTTACCTTAGTGAATAGTTATGAAAATAAATTCACATCTGAGCACAATAGTAAATGTTTAAGGGTAATAAAATCCCTAAACTCAAGATTAATTGCTGTCACCAATAGGCGACATGTTCAGATAAACGTGCCAGAAAGTCTAAATCAATTGGCGGAGTTTGATCCCAACCAATTAAACGAATAAAACGAATCAATTCAAAGAAGCGACGCTGAATCTGATAGTGACATCGAAACGCTAGAAGAAAGCGAAAACAAACTGGAAATAATATCAATCTCAGAAATGGCACAAACTGTTGTAGAATTTATTAGGCTAGCCACATCTCTGATACCAGAGTTTGACGGTAGGCCGGAAAATCTACAAAGTTTTCTAGATTCTTTGAATCTACTAGAAACATTAAAAGGCGCACATGAGCTAACAGCCATAAGCCTTATAAAAACGAAGCTAAGAGGACACGCGAGAAATCTAATAAGTAAAGAGCGGACAATTGCTGCAATCATTACACAACTTTCAAATTCAGTAAAAGGAGAATCGGTAGAAGTTGTATCTGCTAAGCTTCTCAATCTGCAACAGAAAAGTAAAACGGCTAATCAATACACCTGAAAATTTATATGAGTTTATATAAATTATTTAAACAAAGAAAGAATGGGACGCTTGCTTTTAACTTTAATTTTAATATCGAAAATGACGAAACGATACGGCGGCGATTGTGCTTCTATTTAGTTCTATTTTACAACTGACTTCAAATTAGGCTTACATGCTAAACTAAGCCTAAGGCGGCGAAAAAAGGGCGCGAGGCGACGTCCGCAAACGGCCGCTCTCGCGCTCTCTTTTCGCCCTAAACTAAAATTCAAATAATTCTCTTAAACTATCTTAATCTAAAGCAGCATCTGCGCCAACACCGGCCCCCTTGGAGGGACATCGTCCTTCAACGGGCAATGGCGCCAGCCGATGAATAGCCCTCCGTAGATTGCCACTACTCGTGGCGACGTCGGCCACCCGCACCTTCCCGTCTGTCCCGGCGTGAGTTGTGGTGACCCTGCCAAGTACCCACTTTTGTGGCGGCACGTTGTCTTCGGCCACTACGACGAGTTGTCCCACGACGACGTTGGGTTCCTCCTGGAACCACTTCGCTCGCACCTGGAGGCTCGAAATGTACTCCCAGGACCATCGCTGCCAAAACCTGTGCTTGAGACACGAGGCATTGCGCCATCGCCTTAAGCAGGTTTGAGCTGGAGCTGGAGTCGCGGCCGTCCGATTAGAAAGTGGCCCGGGGTTAGCGCCTCGCCGTCGCTGGGGTCCGCGCTGAGTGGTCCTAGTGGCCGAGAGTTCAGCACGGCCTCGACGCTCGCCAGGAGTGTTCCGAGCTCTTCTGCGGTCAGGAGCGCATTGCACACCGTCCGTAGGAACAGGTGCTTTGTAGACTTGACACCTGCCTCCCATAGACCGCCGAAGTGAGGCACTCTGGGTGGTATGTACGCAAACTCGCATCCTTTTCTTGATGCGAATTCGCGTACGCCTTCCGCCTCCTTCTCCCATCTCCCTCGGAACTCCTGCAGCTTCCTGTCGGCTGCCACGAAGTTCGTCGCGTTGTCGCAGTAAACTTTGCGAGGGACGCCTCTCCTGCCGACGAACCTTTCAAAAGCCAAGAGAAAAGCATCAGTGGTTAGATCTGACACAAGCTCTAAGTGAACCGCTTTCGAGGCAAAACAAACGAAAAGAGCCACGTACGACTTATACGGTGGCTTGCCACGGATGCGGAGCGTTGTGCTTATAGGGCCACAAAAATCAACACCACATACTTCGAACGGGTGGAACGGCTGGAGCCTGTCTGCCGGAAGATTTCCCATTACTTGGGAGGCCAACCGGGGCTTCCATTTGAAGCAGAGGATGCACGAACGTACTGTTCGGCGACACACTTCCTGTCGTTAACCAGCCAAACTCGCTCACGAAGCAGGCTCACCAGCGATCTAGGGCCAGCATGGCAATTTGACACATGCAAATAAGATACGTACGATCTTTTTAGAAAGCAACAACGGAAACTTGGCTTCATACGGGATAGGAGCATTTAATAATCTTCCCCCCACTCTCAGCAAGGAAAACAAGAAACCGTCTTCTCTAAACTCATGTAGAAATGGACTCAGACGCTGTAAGTTAGCGTTAAGTGTTCTCTTTTTTCGAACCTTGTCGATTTCGTCACCGAACTCATTGTTCTGGATGACTTGAACAATTTTGTTGAATACCAAATTGAGTTCGCTTGGCTTGGCTATAGGATCAAAGGGCTTCGAGACCTTTCTGCACCTTTGTATAAATCGAAAAACCCAAACGAACACCCTCAGCAATTTTGAATGTGACGAGTAGCTTTCGATAACTTCGAGAATATAATTGGCTGCCGATCTGCGAGTAAAACTACAGCAGACTTACGAATTTCTAGGGCAGCTGAATTTTTAGGCGGCTCGAAGTGAGCATTCACAGGCCAATTTTCTTCCGATTCCATGAGGAAGGGTGGCCCTGTAAACCAAATGGAGCTACGCAACTCGTCTACATTACATCCTCTGGACACGATGTCTGCTGGGTTGGATTTCGTTCGCTTCAAGAACTAGTTCAGCTCCTGTCGTTGAAAATAGAAATTAACGAACGAACCAAAAATGATTGCACAATTGTGGCAGAGAGCTTTGCAAAAATTATCCCTGAGTTTGATGGAAAAAATATGCCGGCGAAGTTCTGGTTCAGAAATTTCGAGTTGAACGCAGATGCATACGGGCTTAACGAAAAGCAAAAGTATGTCCAGGCACGTGCAAAAATGACGAACACTGCCCAGCTGTTTTTGGAGTCAACACATGTGTTTGAATATGCTGAACTCAAGAAGCTTTTAGAGGAAGAATTTAAGTGCGACTATAAGTGTAGTGCAGATATTCATACCGAGCTGCGTGAGCGTCGAAAATCCAAACAGGAGTCATTTCACGAATACATGCTTCAAATGAAGAAGATTGCTGCAATTGGAGACATTGACACGCAATCAGTAATACGATATGTTGTTGAGCGACTTTAAGTATACTCTGTACAGTTGCAAATCGTTTAGAGAGCTGCAGGAGCAGTATGAAGTGTACGAGCGTGTATTTGAAAAGGACAAAGTTGACAAGAAACCATATCAGCCGAACCGAAAAGTATAACCAGACAGTGCCGAAAAGAAGAATCATTGTCGTCTATCACTGAGGATGAAGCAGTCAACAAGCAAATAAGGGAGTGGCTTGACGCAGGAATTATTCGGCAGTCATCTTCAAATTTCGCCAGCCGCATCGTTTTGGTTAAGAAGAAAGATGGTTCTCATCGTATATGCGTCGATTTCCGAAAGCTAAATTCAATGGTATTGAAGGATTGTTTTCCTGTGCCGATAATTGATGACGTGCTGGAAAAGCTGCATAACGCGAAGTGGTTCACCGTCATGGATTTGGAAAATGGGTTTTTCTATGTTGGGCACAAACCGAAACCAGTAAGAAATACACAGCTTTTGTGACTAAGAATGGACTTTACGAGTTTAACCGTGCACCTTTTGGATTCTGCAACTCGCCGGCTGCATTTATGCGCTATGTCAGATGCGTATTTCAAAACCTTTTAAACGCTGATGTCTTAGACTTGTATATGGATGATATCATAATTTTCTGTAATTTTCTGCAAAAGACTGTGAATTTCTTGGGTCATTTTATTAAGGATGGATACGTGTGGCCAGGAGAAGAGAAGACGAATGCAGTCAGCAGATTCGCAGTGCCGAAAAATATAAAAGCAGTGCAGTCGTTTTTGGGACTTACCGGATTTTTTAGAAAATTTATTAAAGGGTATGCTGACATTGCTAGGCCTTTAACTAATCTGCTGCGCAAAGATGCTGTGTTCCGGATGGAGGCTGAGGAACTTGAAGCAGTTCAAACGTTGAAAAATGCACTCATACAAGAACCTATTTTGAGGCTGTACGATCGAGGTGCCAGAACTGAAGTTCACACAGATGCATCAAAAGAAGGATTTGGTGCAGTCTTAATGCAGTGGTTTGATGACAAACTTTACCCAGTCTACTTCTGGAGTAAAAAGTCAACTGAAGCTGAGGCTGCTCGTCATAGCTATATATTAGAAGCTAAAGGCATTTATCTTGCGTTAAAGAAGTTTCGCCACTACTTGTTGGGAATAAAATTTCGCTTGATAACCGACTGTGCTGCATTTAAACAGACGCTGCAGAAGAAAGATGTCCCACGCGAGGTAGTCCAATGGGACATTTACCTGCAAGATATTGATTTCGAGGTGGAGCATCGACCCGGTGAGAGGCTAAAATACGTTGATTGCTTAAGCCGTTATCCGCAGCGTGTAATGATTGTGACTATGGAAATAACAGCACGAATCAAATGAGCACAAGAAAACGACACAATGATTAGAGCAGTCGCAGAGATACTCAAAAATCGGCCATACGAGGACTTTAAGGCGAAAGGCGGATTGATTTACAAGGTAGTACTCGGCAACGATCTGTTACTTGTTCCAAAAGCGTTGGAAAGGGAAGTCATTACGGAAGCTCACAACGCCGGTCATTTCGCAGTACAAAAAACTATGCACGCCGTACATCAGACCTACTGGATACCACACTTGGAGCAAAAAGTAAACCACGTCATCAGCAACTGTATTAAATGCATCATTTATAATAAAAAGCTTGGCAAAAAAGAAGGTTACTTGAGCTGCATCGATAAAGGGGATAAGCCGCTTCAAACTCTTCATGCAGATCACTTGGGTCCTATGGACGCCACTTGCAAGCAGTACAAATATATTTTCGCCGTTGTATATATATATATATATATATATATATATATATATATATATATATGTATATATGTGAGCATATGTGGACGAAAGTTTATTGTGGCTGCAAACTTGTTGCATGTATGTGTGAATACGTTCGAGTACGAACGGAATAATTAGCTTTACTTGTATATATATATATATATATATATATATAGGTCCCCGACTTTGTATACTTGCTCATGTGTGCATGTTATTCTCTCTCGCGCTCGCGCTGCTAACAGCGCTGAGTATATAGACTAATATATAATGCAGCCGCTCCGCTGCCGGCTTTTCTGGCAGCGCAGCTACGCGGCTTTAGCTAAGAATTACTTTAAGTAAAAATTTAAAGAAACAGTTCAGATACAGATCTGGAATAAAGAACATATAAATTAAACTAATTCTCTATTTATCATTACATGGCGACCGTGACAGGACCATCGTCCTCGTCTCAACCTCAAAGGCTGAAAAAAGGCGCACGAAGCAGATAATTTTGTAAAATAAATCTACCAAAGTGACTTACGCCTGGAGAGCAGTCGGAATTACCTACGTCCAATACTCCAATCTAACCAGAAATAGTTTAGAGTATAAGCAAAAAGAATGAGAGTGGCATTATACCGCAATCGACAACTACAACGTGAAAAAAAGATGAAAAAAGTGTAAAAAACCAACAACACATTGCAAATAAAAAGTAAATCTACAAGTGAAACAACACAAACACAGAAGTAGCCTGTGCGATGACCAGCGCCGGCAACGCTTAACGCGCCCAGTTAAGCCCTCATGAGCGACTACTGCATAGATTCTGCTCCTATTGAGGAACATCCAGGAGTACCTGGAGGTGTTTCCAAACGTTGGACCACGCCCACTCACAATAGCTGAGTACCGGGTACGTCAGAAAAAAAATCTACGGATAAACCAAAGACGAAACGTGGAGGGCAAGTAAGGAAGCTACTCCAGCAAAAACGCTTGCAATAGGATTTGCTTGCGGCAGCTACGACACAAGAAGACCGACAGCGCTACATAGAGCGCATCAATGAATTGAAGGCCGAATTAAAACTTCGCAACCGGGCGAAGCCACGCAAGGGGGCCACAAATATGCGTATGCCTTAACTTAAGTCCTACATGCGAATTGATGCACGTCATTTTTTTATTTTTATTTTTTTTATGATTTGTAACATTGAATTGTGAGCTTACCACATAAAGTAAATAACTAACTTTTTTCACGTCTCTGGCGCTGAGCACTTATACTCAGCTGCGTTTAGAATTTTTGTGCAATTTGATAAACCTTTCAATGAACTCAAATTTTGTTTTCGATTACCTAAGAGGAAATATATTTTCTTTATATTTTCTTTATAAAATCCCATATAAAATTAACCAATATTATGAAAATAATTAATTAATGAAAATAAAATAAATTTGTCTTTCATGAACGTTTTTTAGAAAAAAAAGAGGAAGTTTTTTTTTTTTTTTAAATAGACAGAAATAGAATTAGAAAACATAATGGATGGTTTAGTGATTCTATTGAGGCAAAAGGCAATACTGCCAACGTTGTAAACAACGTGAAGATAATTGATCTCACAGACGATGTAAAATCGTTGTGGATCCTATTATTAATTATCACGATAGTCTCAGTTTTACAATTTCTGCTTACAATCTATGTTAAGCGTAATAAAATTATTAAGAAAAGATACATGAGTAGGGCAAATGACTTAGATAAGATCTAACAAGAGAGAACGCTACAGTCGAGCAAGCCCGACAGTGTAATACCCTGTACCCATGTAAACTTCCGTCACTGAGTTATATGCGCCCATGGCAGCAACAAAAAGGGGAAGAAGAAGAGCGAACTTGTTGCTGCAGTTTGTGGGGGTTGTACTGGCGAGAATTTGTTTTGCTAATAACTTTTCTTAGAATTGACCGAATTGAATAAAATTTTGAACAACAGTAGACAATTATATATGAATTATGTGTGCAAAGTTTGGTTTAGGTAGCATTTGAAATGTGGACGCTATTGACGAAATTCTGTAGCGGGGGAAGGGGCGGAAAATTAAAAAAAAAAAATAAACTCGTCCTTACTCGGACCTAGGAGAATCTGGATGCCAACTTTGGTTATTCTAGCTTTTATAGTTTCTGAGATCCTCGCGTTCATCCAGACGGACGGACAGACGGACAGACGGACGGACAGACGGACAGACGGACGGACATGTCTAAATCGATTTCTCTCGTCATGCTGATCAAGAATATATATACTTTATGGGGTCGGAGATGTTTCCTTCTGTATGTTACATACTTTGCACAAACCTAATATACCCTGTTTACCCTAAGGGTACAGGGTATAAAAATGAATAAGGAGAAAATAGATCACGTTTACGAAAGCTTTCAAAATTTTCGCATTTGGGTCAAATTAACGGGAAAAGAATAGGTATAGCAACTACATGGTTAGTACGCTTGCAAAAGTAAGAAAATTCCAGTAAAAGAATGGAATGGAACGAAATTGCGAAAAATAGACGCATTTCGTTACAAATTTGATAAATCTTACAAATGCATCAATAAAGATGCAGTTATAAAGGCGAAAACATTAAAAAACCATGTAGAAATATTAGTAAGGGAATACAATAATATAGTTACCTTAGTGAATAGTTATGAAAATAAATTCACATCTGAGCACAATAGTAAATGTTTAAGGGTAATAAAATCCCTAAACTCAAGATTAATTGCTGTCACCAATAGGCGACATGTTCAGATAAACGTGCCAGAAAGTCTAAATCAATTGGCGGAGTTTGATCCCAACCAATTAAACGAATAAAACGAATCAATTCAAAGAAGCGACGCTGAATCTGATAGTGACATCGAAACGCTAGAAGAAAGCGAAAACAAACTGGAAATAATATCAATCTCAGAAATGGCACAAACTGTTGTAGAATTTATTAGGCTAGCCACATCTCTGATACCAGAGTTTGACGGTAGGCCGGAAAATCTACAAAGTTTTCTAGATTCTTTGAATCTACTAGAAACATTAAAAGGCGCACATGAGCTAACAGCCATAAGCCTTATAAAAACGAAGCTAAGAGGACACGCGAGAAATCTAATAAGTAAAGAGCGGACAATTGCTGCAATCATTACACAACTTTCAAATTCAGTAAAAGGAGAATCGGTAGAAGTTGTATCTGCTAAGCTTCTCAATCTGCAACAGAAAAGTAAAACGGCTAATCAATACACCTGAAAATTTATATGAGTTTATATAAATTATTTAAACAAAGAAAGAATGGGACGCTTGCTTTTAACTTTAATTTTAATATCGAAAATGACGAAACGATACGGCGGCGATTGTGCTTCTATTTAGATCTATTTTACAACTGACTTCAAATTAGGCTTACATGCTAAACTAAGCCTAAGGCGGCGAAAAAAGGGCGCGAGGCGACGTCCGCAAACGGCCGCTCTCGCGCTCTCTTTTCACCCTAAACTAAAATTCAAATAATTCTCTTAAACTATCTTAATCTAAAGCAGCATCTGCGCCAACACCGGCCCCCTTGGAGGGACATCGTCCTTCAACGGGCAATGGCGCCAGCCGATGAATAGCCCTCCGTAGATTGCCACTACTCGTGGCGACGTCGGCCACCCGCACCTTCCCGTCTGTCCCGGCGTGAGTTGTGGTGACCCTGCCAAGTACCCACTTTTGTGGCGGCACTTTGTCTTCGGCCACTACGACGAGTTGTCCCACGACGACGTTGGGTTCCTCCTGGAACCACTTCGCTCGCACCTGGAGGCTCGAAATGTACTCCCAGGACCATCGCTGCCAAAACCTGTGCTTGAGACACGAGGCATTGCGCCATCGCCTTAAGCAGGTTTGAGCTGGAGCTGGAGTCGCGGCCGTCCGATTAGAAAGTGGCCCGGGGTTAGCGCCTCGCCGTCGCTGGGGTCCGCGCTGAGTGGTCCTAGTGGCCGAGAGTTCAGCACGGCCTCGACGCTCGCCAGGAGTGTTCCGAGCTCTTCTGCGGTCAGGAGCGCATTGCACACCGTCCGTAGGAACAGGTGCTTTGTAGACTTGACACCTGCCTCCCATAGACCGCCGAAGTGAGGCACTCTGGGTGGTATGTACGCAAACTCGCATCCTTTTCTTGATGCGAATTCGCGTACGCCTTCCGCCTCCTTCTCCCATCTCCCTCGGAACTCCTGCAGCTTCCTGTCGGCTGCCACGAAGTTCGTCGCGTTGTCGCAGTAAACTTTGCGAGGGACGCCTCTCCTGCCGACGAACCTTTCAAAAGCCAAGAGAAAAGCATCAGTGGTTAGATCTGACACAAGCTCTAAGTGAACCGCTTTCGAGGCAAAACAAACGAAAAGAGCCACGTACGACTTATACGGTGGCTTGCCACGGATGCGGAGCGTTGTGCTTATAGGGCCACAAAAATCAACACCACATACTTCGAACGGGTGGAACGGCTGGAGCCTGTCTGCCGGAAGATTTCCCATTACTTGGGAGGCCAACCGGGGCTTCCATTTGAAGCAGAGGATGCACGAACGTACTGTTCGGCGACACACTTCCTGTCGTTAACCAGCCAAACTCGCTCACGAAGCAGGCTCACCAGCGATCTAGGGCCAGCATGGCAATTTGACACATGCAAATAAGATACGTACGATCTTTTTAGAAAGCAACAACGGAAACTTGGCTTCATACGGGATAGGAGCATTTAATAATCTTCCCCCCACTCTCAGCAAGGAAAACAAGAAACCGTCTTCTCTAAACTCATGTAGAAATGGACTCAGACGCTGTAAGTTAGCGTTAAGTGTTCTCTTTTTTCGAACCTTGTCGATTTCGTCACCGAACTCATTGTTCTGGATGACTTGAACAATTTTGTTGAATACCAAATTGAGTTCGCTTGGCTTGGCTATAGGATCAAAGTGCTTCGAGACCTTTCTGCACCTTTGTATAAATCGAAAAACCCAAACGAACACCCTCAGCAATTTTGAATGTGACGAGTAGCTTTCGATAACTTCGAGAATATAATTGGCTGCCGATCTTCGAGTAAAACTACAGCAGACTTACGAATTTCTAGGGCAGCTGAATTTTTAGGCGGCTCGAAGTGAGCATTCACAGGCCAATTTTCTTCCGATTCCATGAGGAAGGGTGGCCCTGTAAACCAAATGGAGCTACGCAACTCGTCTACATTACATCCTCTGGACACGATGTCTGCTGGGTTGGATTTCGTTCGCTTCAAGAACTAGTTCAGCTCCTGTCGTTGAAAATAGAAATTAACGAACGAACCAAAAATGATTGCACAATTGTGGCAGAGAGCTTTGCAAAAATTATCCCTGAGTTTGATGGAAAAAATATGCCGGCGAAGTTCTGGTTCAGAAATTTCGAGTTGAACGCAGATGCATACGGGCTTAACGAAAAGCAAAAGTATGTCCAGGCACGTGCAAAAATGACGAACACTGCCCAGCTGTTTTTGGAGTCAACACATGTGTTTGAATATGCTGAACTCAAGAAGCTTTTAGAGGAAGAATTTAAGTGCGACTATAAGTGTAGTGCAGATATTCATACCGAGCTGCGTGAGCGTCGAAAATCCAAACAGGAGTCATTTCACGAATACATGCTTCAAATGAAGAAGATTGCTGCAATTGGAGACATTGACACGCAATCAGTAATACGATATGTTGTTGAGCGACTTTAAGTATACTCTGTACAGTTGCAAATCGTTTAGAGAGCTGCAGGAGCAGTATGAAGTGTACGAGCGTGTATTTGAAAAGGACAAAGTTGACAAGAAACCATATCAGCCGAACCGAAAAGTATATCCAGACAGTGCCGAAAAGAAGAATCATTGCTTCAACTGTGGATCCACCGATCATTTACGAAAGAATTGCCAAGCCGCTACAAAGTGTTTCCGCTGTAACCAGAGTGGACATATGTCCAGAAATTGTCCAGCAGTAGCAGCGCCAGCCGTGCATGTCGTGCGTGATGAAAAGCGTTTTAAAGTGGTACAGGTGAACAACATCAAAGTGAACTGCCTAGTCGACACAGGAGCTGATGTCTCAATTATGAAGAAGCGTGTTTACAACCAGATTAACAATGTTCAGTTGCGTAGTTGCTTTTCAAACCTGCGTGGCTTGGGCAACAATATTAATCGTCCTGTGGGCAGTTTTGACGCAGAAGTTGCAGTCGATGAGGAGAAGATATCTCACAAATTCGTGGTTGTTGCTGATCGAGATGTGGAATATGATGCTCTGCTGGGCTATGACTTTACTAGCCAATTCAACTTTACGTCATCGGCCGATGGATACAAGTTTTCTTCCCTGTTAGGGGAGAAAGCTTGTGACAACATTAATCAGATAAGTATATGCAATTTGACGTGTACAGATTCTGATATAGATGTACCGTTACAGTATGAAAATGTCGTGCGCTCGATGATCAACAATTATAAGCCGAGTCAGTCAGTTGAAGAGGTTCCAGTTATGCTGCATATTGTACCCGATGGAGAAATTGCTCCGTTTTGCCAGTCGCCCAGTCGTCTCTCTATCACTGAGGATGAAGCAGTCAACAAGCAAATAAGGGAGTGGCTTGACGCAGGAATTATTCGGCAGTCATCTTCAAATTTCGCCAGCCGCATCGTTTTGGTTAAGAAGAAAGATGGTTCTCATCGTATATGCGTCGATTTCCGAAAGCTAAATTCAATGGTATTGAAGGATTGTTTTCCTGTGCCGATAATTGATGACGTGCTGGAAAAGCTGCATAACGCGAAGTGGTTCACCGTCATGGATTTGGAAAATGGGTTTTTCCATGTGCCCATCGCCGAAACCAGTAAGAAATACACAGCTTTTGTGACTAAGAATGGACTTTACGAGTTTAACCGTGCACCTTTTGGATTCTGCAACTCGCCGGCTGCATTTATGCGCTATGTCAGATGCGTATTTCAAAACCTTTTAAACGCTGATGTCTTAGACTTGTATATGGATGATATCATAATTCATGCAGTAACAGTCGACGAATGTATGGAAAAAATGAGGATGGTCTTTACAACAGCCGCTGCTTATGGACTTCAAATAAAGTGGAAAAAATGTAATTTTCTGCAAAAGACTGTGAATTTCTTGGGTCATTTTATTAAGGATGGATACGTGTGGCCAGGAGAAGAGAAGACGAATGCAGTCAGCAGATTCGCAGTGCCGAAAAATATAAAAGCAGTGCAGTCGTTTTTGGGACTTACCGGATTTTTTAGAAAATTTATTAAAGGGTATGCTGACATTGCTAGGCCTTTAACTAATCTGCTGCGCAAAGATGCTGTGTTCCGGATGGAGGCTGAGGAACTTGAAGCAGTTCAAACGTTGAAAAATGCACTCATACAAGAACCTATTTTGAGGCTGTACGATCGAGGTGCCAGAACTGAAGTTCACACAGATGCATCAAAAGAAGGATTTGGTGCAGTATTAATGCAGTGGTTTGATGACAAACTTTACCCAGTCTACTTCTGGAGTAAAAAGTCAACTGAAGCTGAGGCTGCTCGTCATAGCTATATATTAGAAGCTAAAGGCATTTATCTTGCGTTAAAGAAGTTTCGCCACTACTTGTTGGGAATAAAATTTCGCTTGATAACCGACTGTGCTGCATTTAAACAGACGCTGCAGAAGAAAGATGTCCCACGCGAGGTAGTCCAATGGGTCATTTACCTGCAAGATTTTGATTTCGAGGTGGAGCATCGACCCGGTGAGAGGCTAAAATACGTTGATTGCTTAAGCCGTTATCCGCAGCGTGTAATGATTGTGACTATGGAAATAACAGCACGAATCAAATGAGCACAAGAAAACGACACAATGATTAGAGCAGTCGCAGAGATACTCAAAAATCGGCCATACGAGGACTTTAAGGCGAAAGGCGGAATGATTTACAAGGTAGTACTCGGCAACGATCTGTTACTTGTTCCAAAAGCGTTGGAAAGGGAAGTCATTACGGAAGCTCACAACGCCGGTCATTTCGCAGCCGGCTTTTCTGGCAGCGCAGCTACGCGGCTTTAGCTAAGAATTACTTTAAGTAAAAATTTAAAGAAACAGTTCAGATACAGATCTGGAATAAAGAACAAATAAATTAAACTAATTCTCTATTTATCATTACATGGCGACCGTGACAGGACCATCGTCCTCGTCTCAACCTCAAAGGCTGAAAAAAGGCGCACGAAGCAGATAAACTTGTAAAATAAATCTACCAAAGTGACTTACGCCTGGAGAGCAGTCGGAATTACCTACGTCCAATACTCCAATCTAACCAGAAATAGTTTAGAGTATAAGCAAAAAGAATGAGAGTGGCATTATACCGCAATCGACAACTACAACGTGAAAAAAAGATGAAAAAAGTGTAAAAAACCAACAACACATTGCAAATAAAAAGTAAATCTACAAGTGAAACAACACAAACACAGAAGTAGCCTGTGCGATGACCAGCGCCGGCAACGCTTAACGCGCCCAGTTAAGCCCTCATGCGCGACTACTGCATAGATTCTGCTCCTATTGAGGAACATCCAGGAGTACCTGGAGGTGTTTCCAAACGTTGGACCACGCCCACTCACAATAGCTGAGTACCGGGTACGTCAGAAAAAAAATCTACGGATAAACCAAAGACGAAACGTGGAGGGCAAGTAAGGAAGCTACTCCAGCAAAAACGCTTGCAATAGGATTTGCTTGCGGCAGCTACGACACAAGAAGACCGACAGCGCTACATAGAGCGCATCAATGAATTGAAGGCCGAATTAAAACTTCGCAACCGGGCGAAGCCACGCAAGGGGGCCGCAAATATGCGTATGCCTTAACTTAAGTCCTACATGCGAATTGATGCACGTCATTTTTTTATTTTTATTTTTTTTATGATTTGTAACATTGAATTGTGAGCTTACCACATAAAGTAAATAACTAACTTTTTTCACGTCTCTGGCGCTGAGCACTTATACTCAGCTGCGTTTAGAATTTTTGTGCAATTTGATAAACCTTTCAATGAACTCAAATTTTGTTTTCGATTACCTAAGAGGAAATATATTTTCTTTATATTTTCTTTATAAAATCCCATATAAAATTAACCAATATTATGAAAATAATTAATTAATGAAAATAAAATAAATTTGTCTTTCATGAACGTTTTTTAGAAAAAAAAGAGGAAGTTTTTTTTTTTTTTAAATAGACAGAAATAGAATTAGAAAACATAGTGGATGGTTTAGTGATTCTATTGAGGCAAAAGGCAATACTGCCAACGTTGTAAACAACGTGAAGATAATTGATCTCACAGACGATGTAAAATCGTTGTGGATCCTATTATTAATTATCACGATAGTCTCAGTTTTACAATTTCTGCTTACAATCTATGTTAAGCGTAATAAAATTATTAAGAAAAGATACATGAGTAGGGCAAATGACTTAGATAAGATCTAAAAATGAATAAGGAGAAAATAGATCACGTTTACGAAAGCTTTCAAAATTTTCGCATTTGGGTCAAATTAACGGGAAAAGAATAGGTATAGCAACTACATGGTTAGTACGCTTGCAAAAGTAAGAAATTCCAGTAAAAGAATGGAATGGAACGAAATTGCGAAAAATAGACGCATTTCGTTACAAATTTGATAAATCTTACAAATGCATCAATAAAGATGCAGTTATAAAGGCGAAAACATTAAAAAACCATGTAGAAATATTAGTAAGGGAATACAATAATATAGTTACCTTAGTGAATAGTTATGAAAATAAATTCACATCTGAGCACAATAGTAAATGTTTAAGGGTAATAAAATCCCTAAACTCAAGATTAATTGCTGTCACCAATAGGCGACATGTTCAGATAAACGTGCCAGAAAGTCTAAATCAATTGGCGGAGTTTGATCCCAACCAATTAAACGAATAAAACGAATCAATTCAAAGAAGCGACGCTGAATCTGATAGTGACATCGAAACGCTAGAAGAAAGCGAAAACAAACTGGAAATAATATCAATCTCAGAAATGGCACAAACTGTTGTAGAATTTATTAGGCTAGCCACATCTCTGATACCAGAGTTTGACGGTAGGCCGGAAAATCTACAAAGTTTTCTAGATTCTTTGAATCTACTAGAAACATTAAAAGGCGCACATGAGCTAACAGCCATAAGCCTTATAAAAACGAAGCTAAGAGGACACGCGAGAAATCTAATAAGTAAAGAGCGGACAATTGCTGCAATCATTACACAACTTTCAAATTCAGTAAAAGGAGAATCGGTAGAAGTTGTATCTGCTAAGCTTCTCAATCTGCAACAGAAAAGTAAAACGGCTAATCAATACACCTGAAAATTTATATGAGTTTATATAAATTATTTAAACAAAGAAAGAATGGGACGCTTGCTTTTAACTTTAATTTTAATATCGAAAATGACGAAACGATACGGCGGCGATTGTGCTTCTATTTAGTTCTATTTTACAACTGACTTCAAATTAGGCTTACATGCTAAACTAAGCCTAAGGCGGCGAAAAAAGGGCGCGAGGCGACGTCCGCAAACGGCCGCTCTCGCGCTCTCTTTTCGCCCTAAACTAAAATTCAAATAATTCTCTTAAACTATCTTAATCTAAAGCAGCATCTGCGCCAACACCGGCCCCCTTGGAGGGACATCGTCCTTCAACGGGCAATGGCGCCAGCCGATGAATAGCCCTCCGTAGATTGCCACTACTCGTGGCGACGTCGGCCACCCGCACCTTCCCGTCTGTCCCGGCGTGAGTTGTGGTGACCCTGCCAAGTACCCACTTTTGTGGCGGCACGTTGTCTTCGGTCACTACGACGAGTTGTCCCACGACGACGTTGGGTTCCTCCTGGAACCACTTCGCTCGCACCTGGAGGCTCGAAATGTACTCCCAGGACCATCGCTGCCAAAACCTGTGCTTGAGACACGAGGCATTGCGCCATCGCCTTAAGCAGGTTTGAGCTGGAGCTGGAGTCGCGGCCGTCCGATTAGAAAGTGGCCCGGGGTTAGCGCCTCGCCGTCGCTGGGGTCCGCGCTGAGTGGTCCCAGTGGCCGAGAGTTCAGCACGGCCTCGACGCTCGCCAGGAGTGTTCCGAGCTCTTCTGCGGTCAGGAGCGCATTGCACACCGTCCGTAGGAACAGGTGCTTTGTAGACTTGACACCTGCCTCCCATAGACCGCCGAAGTGAGGCGCTCTGGGTGGTATGTACGCAAACTCGCATCCTTTTCTTGATGCGAATTCGCGTACGCCTTCTTCTCCCATCTCCCTCGGAACTCCTGCAGCTTCCTGTCGGCTGCCACGAAGTTCGTCGCGCTGTCGCAGTAAACTTTGCGAGGGACGCCTCTCCTGCCGACGAACCTTTCAAAAGCCAAGAGAAAAGCATCAGTGGTTAGATCTGACACAAGCTCTAAGTGAACCGCTTTCGAGGCAAAACAAACGAAAAGAGCCACGTACGACTTATACGGTGGCTTGCCACGGATGCGGAGCGTTGTGCTTATAGGGCCACAAAAATCAACACCACATACTTCGAACGGGTGGAACGGCTGGAGCCTGTCTGCCGGAAGATTTCCCATTACTTGGGAGGCCAACCGGGGCTTCCATTTGAAGCAGAGGATGCACGAACGTACTGTTCGGCGACACACTTCCTGTCGTTAACCAGCCAAACTCGCTCACGAAGCAGGCTCACCAGCGATCTAGGGCCAGCATGGCAATTTGACACATGCAAATAAGATACGTACGATCTTTTTAGAAAGCAACAACGGAAACTTGGCTTCATACGGGATAGGAGCATTTAATAATCTTCCCCCCACTCTCAGCAAGGAAAACAAGAAACCGTCTTCTCTAAACTCATGTAGAAATGGACTCAGACGCTGTAAGTTAGCGTTAAGTGTTCTCTTTTTTCGAACCTTGTCGATTTCGTCACCGAACTCATTGTTCTGGATGACTTGAACAATTTTGTTGAATACCAAATTGAGTTCGCTTGGCTTGGCTATAGGATCAAAGGGCTTCGAGACCTTTCTGCACCTTTGTATAAATCGAAAAACCCAAACGAACACCCTCAGCAATTTTGAATGTGACGAGTAGCTTTCGATAACTTCGAGAATATAATTGGCTGCCGATCTGCGAGTAAAACTACAGCAGACTTACGAATTTCTAGGGCAGCTGAATTTTTAGTCGGCTCGAAGTGAGCATTCACAGGCCAATTTTCTTCCGATTCCATGAGGAAGGGTGGCCCTGTAAACCAAATGGAGCTACGCAACTCGTCTACATTACATCCTCTGGACACGATGTCTGCTGGGTTGGATTTCGTTCGCTTCAAGAACTAGTTCAGCTCCTGTCGTTGAAAATAGAAATTAACGAACGAACCAAAAATGATTGCACAATTGTGGCAGAGAGCTTTGCAAAAATTATCCCTGAGTTTGATGGAAAAAATATGCCGGTGAAGTTCTGGTTCAGAAATTTCGAGTTGAACGCAGATGCATACGGGCTTAACGAAAAGCAAAAGTATGTCCAGGCACGTGCAAAAATGACGAACACTGCCCAGCTGTTTTTGGAGTCAACACATGTGTTTGAATATGCTGAACTCAAGAAGCTTTTAGAGGAAGAATTTAAGTGCGACTATAAGTGTAGTGCAGATATTCATACCGAGCTGCGTGAGCGTCGAAAATCCAAACAGGAGTCATTTCACGAATACATGCTTCAAATGAAGAAGATTGCTGCAATTGGAGACATTGACACGCAATCAGTAATACGATATGTTGTTGATGGCCTGCAAATGAAGAGCGACTTTAAGTATACTCTGTACAGTTGCAAATCGTTTAGAGAGCTGCAGGAGCAGTATGAAGTGTACGAGCGTGTATTTGAAAAGGACAAAGTTGACAAGAAACCATATCAGCCGAACCGAAAAGTATATCCAGACAGTGCCGAAAAGAAGAATCATTGCTTCAACTGTGGATCCACCGATCATTTACGAAAGAATTGCCAAGCCGCTACAAAGTGTTTCCGCTGTAACCAGAGTGGACATATGTCCAGAAATTGTCCAGCAGTAGCAGCGCCAGCCGTGCATGTGAACTGCCTAGTCGACACAGGAGCTGATGTCTCAATTATGAAGAAGCGTTTTTACAACCAGATTAACAATGTTCAGTTGCGTAGTTGCTTTTCAAACCTGCGTGGCTTGGGCAACAATATTAATCGTCCTGTGGGCAGTTTTGACGCAGAAGTTGCAGTCGATGAGGAGAAGATATCTCACAAATTCGTGGTTGTTGCTGATCGAGATGTGGAATATGATGCTCTGCTGGGCTATGACTTTACTAGCCAATTCAACTTTACGTCATCGGCCGATGGATACAAGTTTTCTTCCCTGTTAGGGGAGAAAGCTTGTGACAACATTAATCAGATAAGTATATGCAATTTGACGTGTACAGATTCTGATATAGATGTACCGTTACAGTATGAAAATGTCGTGCACTCGATGATCAACAATTATAAGCCGAGTCAGTCAGTTGAAGAGGTTCCAGTTATGCTGCATATTGTACCCGATGGAGAAATTGCTCCGTTTTGCCAGTCGCCCAGTCGTCTCTCTATCACTGAGGATGAAGCAGTCAACAAGCAAATAAGGGAGTGGCTTGACGCAGGAATTATTCGGCAGTCATCTTCAAATTTCGCCAGCCGCATCGTTTTGGTTAAGAAGAAAGATGGTTCTCATCGTATATGCGTCGATTTCCGAAAGCTAAATTCAATGGTATTGAAGGATTGTTTTTCCTGTGCCGATAATTGATGACGTGCTGGAAAAGCTGCATAACGCGAAGTGGTTCACCGTCATGGATTTGGAAAATGGGTTTTTCCATGTGCCCATCGTCGAAACCAGTAAGAAATACACAGCTTTTGTGACTAAGAATGGACTTTACGAGTTTAACCGTGCACCTTTTGGATTCTGCAACTCGCCGGCTGCATTTATGCGCTATGTCAGATGCGTATTTCAAAACCTTTTAAACGCTGATGTCTTAGACTTGTATATGGATGATATCATAATTCATGCAGTAACAGTCGACGAATGTATGGAAAAAATGAGGATGGTCTTTACAACAGCCGCTGCTTATGGACTTCAAATAAAGTGGAAAAAATGTAATTTTCTGCAAAAGACTGTGAATTTCTTGGGTCATTTTATTAAGGATGGATACGTGTGGCCAGGAGAAGAGAAGACGAATGCAGTCAGCAGATTCGCAGTGCCGAAAAATATAAAAGCAGTGCAGTCGTTTTGGGACTTACCGGATTTTTTAGAAAATTTATTAAAGGGTATGCTGACATTGCTAGGCCTTTAACTAATCTGCTGCGCAAAGATGCTGTGTTCCGGATGGAGGCTGAGGAACTTGAAGCAGTTCAAACGTTGAAAAACGATCGAGGTGCCAGAACTGAAGTTCACACAGATGCATCAAAAGAAGGATTTGGTGCAGTCTTAATGCAGTGGTTTGATGACAAACTTTACCCAGTCTACTTCTGGAGTAACAAGTAAAAAAGCTAAAGTCGGGTGTCCCGACTTTGAAATACTCTGTACATATGTTTACAATAATTATAGAAAGTAAAAAAAATTAAGAAAATAAAAAAAAAAATTTGATCGAACTCACGTAAAGGGTGTATAATTGCACATTTACATAGCAATTGCGTCTGTGTGAGTATGTATGCCTATGCGCATCAATTCGTATCTGTGTAAGCATTTTCGCAGTCAACCAAGCAAATATATTTATGGCTATAACTTCTTGTTAAATCGGTCTATCATAATGAAATTTGGCATACGGACACATAATAACTAACTGGGGGTATTTCCAAAATTTTAGTTCGAAATTCCAAGAATTACGGGAGTTACGATTTGCTGGGTAGAGGGGGGAGGGAGGGGAATTCCAAAATATAAATTTTCTGCGTATTCACATAAGGCATCTGGGACTAAAATTTGGTGTTCCTAGGTCTTATAGTCTCCGAGATATAGGCGATTATACGAATGGAAAATCGGGAAAACCCCCATAGGGGGGAAGTGGGGGGGAAAATCAAAAAAATAAAACAAACTCGTATAGAATACACACATAACGCATCTTCGTGCAAAATTTGGTGTCTCTATCTCTTATAGTTTCTGAGATCCAGGTGTTCATACGGACGGACAGACGGACAGACAGACAGACAGGGCTAGATCGACTCGTCTCGTCATGCTGATCAAGAATATATATACTTTGTGGGGTCTGCCACGCCTCCTTCTGCCTGTTACATTTTT
Source organism: Scaptodrosophila lebanonensis (assembly GCF_003285725.1). NCBI lineage: Eukaryota > Metazoa > Arthropoda > Insecta > Diptera > Drosophilidae > Scaptodrosophila > Scaptodrosophila lebanonensis. The sequence continues at coordinate 41,115 of NW_022060770.1, forward strand.
CAGCTCCCGCAAACCTAATATACTCTTGTACATTTCATGTACAGAGTATAAAAAGTCAACTGAAGCTGAGGCTGCTCGTCATAGCTATATATTAGAAGCTAAAGCCATTTATCTTGCGTTAAAGAAGTTTCGCCACTACTTGTTGGGAATAAAATTTCGCTTGATAACCGACTGTGCGGCATTTAAACAGACGCTGCAGAAGAAAGATGTCCCACGCGAGGTAGTCCAATGGGTCATTTACCTGCAAGATTTTGATTTCGAGGTGGAGCATCGACCCGGTGAGAGGCTAAAATACGTTGATTGCTTAAGCCGTTATCCGCAGCGTGTAATGATTGTGACTATGGAAATAACAGCACGAATCAAAAGAGCACAAGAAAACGACACAATGATTAGAGCAGTCGCAGAGATACTCAAAAATCGGCCATACGAGGACTTTAAGGCGAAAGGCGGATTGATTTACAAGGTAGTACTCGGCAACGATCTGTTACTTGTTCCAAAAGCGTTGGAAAGGGAAGTCATTACGGAAGCTCACAACGCCGGTCATTTCGCAGTACAAAAAACTATGCACGCCGTACAGCAGACCTACTGGATACCACACTTGGAGCAAAAAGTAAACCACGTCATCAGCAACTGTATTAAATGCATCATTTATAATAAAAAGCTTGGCAAAAAAGAAGGTTACTTGAGCTGCATCGATAAAGGGGATAAGCCGCTTCAAACTCTTCATGCAGATCACTTGGGTCCTATGGACGCCACTTGCAAGCAATACAAATATATTTTCGCCGTTGTGGATGCATTTTCCAAATTCGTTGGTCTTTTTCCCACAAAGACAACCAATGCCGAGGAAACTTTAAAAAGATTGGAGCTTTGGGCTAGCATGTTGGGAATCCCTGTCGAATTATTACTGATCGTGGCAGTGCGTTTACGTCGAACATTTTTGAGCAGTACGTTAAAGAAAATAGTATTGAACACGTATGGAGCACAACAGGAGTGGCCAAGAGGGAACGGTCAAGTTGAGCGTGTAAATCGGTCTATATTATCCGTCGTTTCAAAGCTGTCATCCGAGGAGCCGTCTAAATGGTATAAGTTAGTACCAAGCGTACAGAAGGCCATTAACTCTCACGTCCACGCTTCGAAAAAGAGGTCGCCATTTGAGCTCATGTTCGGAGTAAAAATGAATAACATCCCCAGTCAGCATGTATCAAACTTACTTGAGATGGAGATGTACGATGCTTTTGATGCTGAGCTACAGTTAATGCGGCAAAATGCGAAAATGAATATTCAGCGGGCTCAGGACGCATATAAAAAACAATATGACACGAAGCGCAAAATTGAGCAAGTATACAAAGTCGGGGACCTAGTATATATATATATATATATATATATATATATATATATATATATATATATATATATATATATATATATATATATATATATAGATATATATATATATATATATATATATATATATATATATATGTCAGGTTCTTCATTGTATGCATTTCTTCAGTTTATTAACATACAAGTTAATTAAACACTATATATATAAGAACTTAAAATAAGAATAACTGTGCTCTCGTCCACGCACACGTCTGCTCTCTTCCACCACTCAAACGATACTCCCCTCCTCATACTTGACATTCGGCCTATCCTGACAATCCGCCGTCATCGCTTGTGTATTCATACATCTGCTCGTCGATATCCAAGTTTGGAATTAAGGCACACATTGGCCTCATATGGTCGCTGGATACCACATTGCAGTAACGGCGTTGGGTAATGGCGTGATCTGGCAGGTCTTCTACAATATACCGATCGTTGTCCAAAACTTTTGTGACCACATATGGTCCTTTATATATTGGATCTAATTTGTGTGAATCTCCTGTGGCTGCTGGAACAAAGCTAATGACAACTAAATCATTCACTTTGTACTTCGTCGGCTGAGCATGTTTAGCGTCGAATCGAATTTTCCATTTCTGCTGCTCAGCTGTTATATTTGCTGCTGCTTGCTGCCTCTTACTCTATATGTCTGCTTCTGGAATCGCTTCGTTTGAGAGAGCCTGTATTAAACGATTGTTTGTCACGTCACGTGGGTTAAAGTTGAATACTAAATCGTTGGGAGAAAATTTGGTTTGTAGCATTAATGTGTGTATTCATGCCCCATTGTATTTTGAATAATTGATGGTCCCATTCCTTAGTGTTTTCTGTGCTGGTCTTTAAAGCATTTAATAATGTTTTGTTCATCCGTAATGCTTGCCCGTTGGCTCTAGGTGTACGTACCGCCGTTTTAACGTGTTGTATGCCATGCTCCTTTGCAAAGCTTTCAAACTCCTTTGACGTGAACGCTGTTCCTCGGTCTGAAATTATGCGCATCGGCTGACCAAATACTGCAAATAGCTGATTTAGCGCTCTTATAACAGGTGTTGTCTTCGTTGTTCGAGTTGCAGCCAGAAATGTATATTTGGTAAATGCACATACAATTACCAAAATATGACAATTTCCGCTCTTGCTCTTTTGAAATGGGCCTATGTGATCCATATTGATCGTGCGAAATGGTATAGGTATGACATCATGAACATGTAGCTCGCCTTCTGGTTTGCCCCCTTTTACTTTGTTAATGCAGCACTCTGGACATGAAGCTATGTAAGACTTAACATACCTCCTCATGCGTGGGAACCAGAAATAGCGTTGAATTCGTTGAATTGTCTTCTCTGTGCCATAATGTCCTATATCGTCGTGATTTGCTTTTGTTATACGCCAACGAATTGCCTGGGGTACAACCAATTTGTTGCCCTCAGCCGTTTTACGTAGAAGTCTGCTTGCTTCGATGACATAATCTTCGTTGACTTGGCTCCATCGTGGGCTCTGCTCTTTGATCCTGAATGCCTCAAATATTTGAGCTAGCATCGGATCTTGCTTCTGCATTGCGTATACCCAATCCTCATCGATTGGCATAATCGCTAAGATGTTGTCTGCAACTGTCTGAGACTTCTCTTCATACTGTAATCCTGGTTGTCTGCTCATACCATCCACGTGTGGCATGTCAACTCCTGGACGATGCTTGCATGTAAAGTCAAACTCCTGTAGTTTGAGCCACCATCTTGCTATCGGTGGTTGTAGCTCCGTTGAATCCTTGAGTGTCACCACTGCATTGCAATCTGTTACCACCAAAAAATGAGATCCCAGCAGATATACGCGAAATCTATCCAGTGTCTCGGTAATTGCCAATATTTCTAATGCATAGCTGGAATACCTGCTTTCGGCATCGCTACACAATCGACTGTAATAGAATACAGGTTTTGTGCCTTCCTCTTCTCGTTGGAACATAATGCCAGCTATTCCCATCTTACTAGCATCGGTATGCACCTCGTGGTATTTCATGGGGTCGTAAAGAGTCAAAACTGGCTTCGAGGTTAGGGCGTCTTTTAGCTGTAGAAATGCCTGTTCTTGGTCTTCTCCCCACATGAACTCCACATATTTTTTCAACAGCTTGCTTAACGGGTATGCGATCATACTGTAATCCTTGACGAACTTGCGGAAGAATCCCGTGATGCCAAGGAATCTTCGTACCTCTGTTTCATTACTTGGCTGTTGATAGTCTTTGATGCACTCGGTCTTCTCGTTGCCAGGCTGGATTCCGTCGCCTGTGATTACGTGTCCCAAAAACTTGACTTTTGTTTGCATGAATGCACATTTGGATGGACGTAGCGTTAGACCAGCAGATCTAACAGCTTCCATAAATTCGTTCAGTATGAGCAGCCCTTCTTCTACAGTTTTTGAAGAAATTATGACTTCATCTACGTAGTTAATGATATTTCGTTGGTACTTCAATTGCCGTATTATGTCTGTTATGACCTCTTGAAATACCATCGGCGCATTTACCAAACCAAATGGCATAACATTGAATTCGAATAATCCATTTGGTGTCATGAAGGCTGTAAACTTTTTGCTTTCGTCGCTCATCGGGATCTGATAATATCCTGACGTCATGTCTAGCGTTGTAAAGTAAACGTTTCCAGACAACTTGGCCAACTGCTCCTCTACAATGGGCATCGGGTACCGCTTCTTTATGGTGACTGCGTTGAGAGCTCGATAGTCAACACATAGCCTTTTCTCTCCGTTTGCTTTGGGTACCAATATTGCTGATGCTGCATGTGTTGACGTGCTCCTCTGAATAACATTGTAGCTTAACATGTCATCGACCAAAGAGTTCAGCGTCTCTCTTTGGGCGAATGGTACTTGGTATCGCCTTCCCAAAATGGGCTTCGTTGTCGATACTTCAATCGTCATTACCGTTGCTTTGCATCTGCCAATATTTGATAAATCTTCGGCAAAACAGTCTGTATAGTTTTTTAACAGATCGCTCACCTGATTGCGTGGTCGGGGTCGATGTCGGTGCCAACATCAAACCCGACCTGTTCCATCGTTGCCACCTTTGAAATTGGTCCATCCATGTCCAGTAGATCTTTATCATGGCATATAATATCTCTTCCCACTAGAACATCATATGGAAGAACTTCGTCTGGCACCACCTGGATTCTCGTGTACAATTTTAAGTTGCCGCATGTGAAATCCGTTAGGATGCATTCCTCTGATCTAACAACAGAACCTCCAAAACCTTGAAGACTTTTGGTAGACGGCTGCCGCAATGTTCCTTTTGGTACTGATGATTCTTTGATAAGTGTGTTATCGCTGCCCGTGTCAATAAATGCCTCAAACGTGTATCCTCCGATATGTACTGTTTTCATTATTGGTGGATACTCCTTGGATTGTGTCTCTTTTACTTGAGCCACCTTTGCTGGTTTCACATAACAATCCTTTTCTTCATGTCCAATCTTGGAACACTTGGAGCAACGTTTCTTTCGTTGGGGCTCTGGGCATTTTGCTGCAATATGCCCCAGATTATTGCAATTATAACATTTAATTGCCTTCGCCTTGCCATCAGTTTCGTCATGGTGCCTCTCGCTGTTAACAGTAGGTGCGTTGTGTTGGTGTTGTTGCATTCCTTGAGCCGATCTCATATTCTCCAGTGATCTGAAAAGCTCTGAACAAGTGCGTATGTTCATCGCTAGCAATGCCTTTGTTGTCTCTTGCTGGTTGAGTCCGTTGATAATATATGAATTTATCGATGGCTCATCGATATTCGCTCGACGCCCGATAGCTAACATCGCATAGAAATACTCGCTTAATGATTCGTTGCTACGCCGTTTGCGTCGCATCAATTCTCTATGCACATCGGCCGTATTCACCACATTTGGGAAATCCAACCTTAGGGCTATTTTGAATTGCTCCCAAGTTTGATATACCTGCTGTGAGTCAAGCCATGTTTTTGCCACTCCGCGCATTTTATGCTGCACTGCAAAAAGTACCGTTTCGTTTGTCCACACATACACATTTTGAAGCTGTTCAACTTTCGCAATAAATTGCTCAGACGTTATAAACCCTTTTAATGGATCAAATTCCGGTAGTACGCCAATTGCTTCTTTGATGCTTGTAAAGCCATGACCTTGAAGACTTGGTGACGTTCGTACATCTTCGTTTCGCAGCGGCTGTTCTACCTCAGTTGCATTGCCATGTGCCGTTACCGTTTCCAAGCGCCCTTGTCTATGCGTGACCTGCGCTTGTTGTTGTTGCTGCATACACACCGTTTGCACTGTTGTCGTTAGGCTTGCTACCATCTGCTTTAATTCGTCGATTTGTTTCTGCATACTTGTATTTGCTTCCAATGCCGGGTACTCATCTGTGTCAATTTCGTCTCCGCCTATGACTTGTATCAACTCGTTAATTTTCGCTGCCTTGTTTCCTTTGACTTGGATATTATGCTCTTGCAAAATAATATCCAAATCGCAAATTCGCAATTGATTTAGTGTCACTCGCATCGTTGGTTATTTTATTTGTTTCCTTTACGTTGAGACCGAAAATATACGCACATCTGCACTTGTTGCCGTTTGCTTTTCGACTCCCATTAATTGCGATCTTTTTCTATCGTTGTTGCTGACTGTCTCTCTTCTTCACCGTTGCTGCCGTTCGGTGCAGCTTTTTTCCCCCTTTTTCTATTTCCTTGTTCTCCTTTTGTCGTTGCTAGAACCTCGACTCGTTTCGATCGACCGTTTTGCTAATTCCTGGCGTTTTTTCGATCTTCCTCTTTGCTGTCAACCGTTTTGCCAATTCATGCCGTTTCGTTGATCTTTTCGCCCTCGTTCGTTGAGCTTCGTTACTATCGACCGTTTTGCTTTGCATTGCCGTTTTGCTTTACCATGCCGTTTTGCTTTGCCGTGCCGTTTTGTCGAAGTTATTATACATACATTTTATTAATTAAATATTCTCTCGTGTAGAGATGAACTCGTATCCCACTTCTGAACTGTCACGTTCTTTATTGTATGCATTTCTTCAGTTTATTAACATACAAGTTATTAATTAAACACTATATATATAAGAACTTAAAATAAGAATAACTTCTGCTGTGCTCTCGTCCACGCACACGTCTGCTCTCTTCCACCACTCAAACGATACTCCCCTCCTCATACTTGACATATATATATATATATATATATATATATATTATATATTTTTTATTTATATATATATATATATATATATATATATATATATATGGTGATATATATATATATATATATATATATATATATATATATTATATATATATATATATATATGTATATATATATGTGTATGTGTGAATACGTTCGAGTACGAACGGAATAATTAGCTTTACTTGTATGTTGCTAATTGTGGCACTTTTTAGCGCGGTATCGGCGGTAGACGAAAGGGGCCCTTGGGTAAAGGGACAGAAAGCGGGATGCTGATTCCGTGGTGGGGGTCGGCTGACAGACCAACAAAGAAACCAAAAAATTTCGTGAGTATCAAGCGTGAGTATCAAGGAAGTTTTTACTTAGCTGTTTTCTGCTTTCAGGAATCCAACACCAGGAGTAGGCTGGGACGAACGGACGTCGCCTGCACGGAATGTGGAATAACTCAGGTGGTGCAGAACAAAAGATCCGGCTGGAAGGACAGTGTTGGCGTGGGGCGGTGGGGATAAATTACCAAAACCCCAAAAGCGAAAAATAAAATAAAATACGTGTACTTGTACTTATATTCATTTGCAATCATGTACTGACTTAACCTAATTACATTTGTATAGGCTTCACTAAGCTTCCGGAGGTGCGAGTGCCTGTGAATCGGGTGAATTTGACACGGCTACAGAGTGTCTGTACAACAACGAACGGTGTGGTTTTGAACACACTAGACACTTGGAAGCTTTATGGCTGGAAACTATATGACCCACATTCAAACAATTGAGCCACATGAATGATTGATGATTTAGTTGATCAATGAAGGATCGTTTCGACCACACGTTCATTATTATGGCGCATTATTCCGCTTTAAAATGGAACTGAGTTGGACGTGTTCAAGTTTTTTTTATACCCTGTACCCGTAGGGTAAAAAGCATTTACATCTACATCTATTCGTGTCTGTGTAATGTAGTATACACACATATTGAGTACACACTGTACGCAGTGTATTTCATACGGGACGTAACATGGTCGCACTTATGCGCCCTAACGGGCATAAGTGCAGCGTCGGCGTCTTTATCATAATCACTTATTCTCTCTCGCGCTCTCGCTGCTAACAGCGCTGAGTATATAGACTAATATATAATGCAGCCGCTCCGCTGCCGGCTTTTCTGGCAGCGCAGCTACGCGGCTTTAGCTAAGAATTACTTTAAGTAAAAATTTAAAGAAACAGTTCAGATACAGATCTGGAATAAAGAACATATAAATTAAACTAATTCTCTATTTATCATTACATGGCGACCGTGACAGGACCATCGTCCTCGTCTCAACCTCAAAGGCTGAAAAAAGGCGCACGAAGCAGATAAACTTGTAAAATAAATCTACCAAAGTGACTTACGCCTGGAGAGCAGTCGGAATTACCTACGTCCAATACTCCAATCTAACCAGAAATAGTTTAGAGTATAAGCAAAAAGAATGAGAGTGGCATTATACCTCAATCGACAACTACAACGTGAAAAAAAGATGAAAAAAGTGTAAAAAACCAACAACACATTGCAAATAAAAAGTAAATCTACAAGTGAAACAACACAAACACAGAAGTAGCCTGTGCGATGACCAGCGCCGGCAACGCTTAACGCGCCCAGTTAAGCCCTCATGCGCGACTACTGCATAGATTCTGCTCCTATTGAGGAACATCCAGGAGTACCTGGAGGTGTTTCCAAACGTTGGACCACGCCCACTCACAATAGCTGAGTACCGGGTACGTCAGAAAAAAAATCTACGGATAAACCAAAGACGAAACGTGGAGGGCAAGTAAGGAAGCTACTCCAGCAAAAACGCTTGCAATAGGATTTGCTTGCGGCAGCTACGACACAAGAAGACCGACAGCGCTACATAGAGCGCATCAATGAATTGAAGGCCGAATTAAAACTTCGCAACCGGGCGAAGCCACGCAAGGGGGCCGCAAATATGCGTATGCCTTAACTTAAGTCCTACATGCGAATTGATGCACGTCATTTTTTTATTTTTATTTTTTTTATGATTTGTAACATTGAATTGTGAGCCTACCACATAAAGTAAATAACTAACTTTTTCCACGTCTCTGGCGCTGAGCACTTATACTCAGCTGCGTTTAGAATTTTTGTGCAATTTGATAAACCTTTCAATGAACTCAAATTTTGTTTTCGATTACCTAAGAGGAAATATATTTTCTTTATATTTTCTTTATAAAATCCCATATAAAATTAACCAATATTATGAAAATAATTAATTAATGAAAATAAAATAAATTTGTCTTTCATGAACGTTTTTTAGAAAAAAAAGAGGAAGTTTTTTTTTTTTTGAATAGACAGAAATAGAATTAGAAAACATAATGGATGGTTTAGTGATTCTATTGAGGCAAAAGGCAATACTGCCAAAGTTGTAAACAACGTGAAGATAATTGATCTCACAGACGATGTAAAATCGTTGTGGATCCTATTATTAATTATCACGATAGTCTCAGTTTTACAATTTCTGCTTACAATCTATGTTAAGCGTAATAAAATTATTAAGAAAAGATACATGAGTAGGGCAAATGACTTAGATAAGATCTAAAAATGAATAAGGAGAAAATAGATCACGTTTACGAAAGCTTTCAAAATTTTCGCATTTGGGTCAAATTAACGGGAAAAGAATAGGTATAGCAACTACATGGTTAGTACGCTTGCAAAAGTAAGAAAATTCCAGTAAAAGAATGGAATGGAACGAAATTGCGAAAAATAGACGCATTTCGTTACAAATTTGATAATTCTTACAAATGCATCAATAAAGATGCAGTTATAAAGGCGAAAACATTAAAAAACCATGTAGAAATATTAGTAAGGGAATACAATAATATAGTTACCTTAGTGAATAGTTATGAAAATAAATTCACATCTGAGCACAATAGTAAATGTTTAAGGGTAATAAAATCCCTAAACTCAAGATTAATTGCTGTCACCAATAGGCGACATGTTCAGATAAACGTGCCAGAAAGTCTAAATCAATTGGCGGAGTTTGATCCCAACCAATTAAACGAATAAAACGAATCAATTCAAAGAAGCGACGCTGAATCTGATAGTGACATCGAAACGCTAGAAGAAAGCGAAAACAAACTGGAAATAATATCAATCTCAGAAATGGCACAAACTGTTGTAGAATTTATTAGGCTAGCCACATCTCTGATACCAGAGTTTGACGGTAGGCCGGAAAATCTACAAAGTTTTCTAGATTCTTTGAATCTACTAGAAACATTAAAAGGCGCACATGAGCTAACAGCCATAAGCCTTTTAAAAACAAAGCTAAGAGGACACGCGAGAAATCTAATAAGTAAAGAGCGGACAATTGCTGCAATCATTACACAACTTTCAAATTCAGTAAAAGGAGAATCGGTAGAAGTTGTATCTGCTAAGCTTCTCAATCTGCAACAGAAAAGTAAAACGGCTAATCAATACACCTGAAAATTTATATGAGTTTATATAAATTATTTAAACAAAGAAAGAATGGGACGCTTGCTTTTAACTTTAATTTTAATATCGAAAATGACGAAACGATACGGCGGCGATTGTGCTTCTATTTAGTTCTATTTTACAACTGACTTCAAATTAGGCTTACATGCTAAACTAAGCCTAAGGCGGCGAAAAAAGGGCGCGAGGCGACGTCCGCAAACGGCCGCTCTCGCGCTCTCTTTTCGCCCTAAACTAAAATTCAAATAATTCTCTTAAACTATCTTAATCTAAAGCAGCATCTGCGCCAACACCGGCCCCCTTGGAGGGACATCGTCCTTCAACGGGCAATGGCGCCAGCCGATGAATAGCCCTCCGTAGATTGCCACTACTCGTGGCGACGTCGGCCACCCGCACCTTCCCGTCTGTCCCGGCGTGAGTTGTGGTGACCCTGCCAAGTACCCACTTTTGTGGCGGCACGTTGTCTTCGGCCACTACGACGAGTTGTCCCACGACGACGTTGGGTTCCTCCTGGAACCACTTCGCTCGCACCTGGAGGCTCGAAATGTACTCCCAGGACCATCGCTGCCAAAACCTGTGCTTGAGACACGAGGCATTGCGCCATCGCCTTAAGCAGGTTTGGCTGTCGATGTCCGGGAGCGGTGGAGCTGGAGTCGCGGCCGTCCGATTAGAAAGTGGCCCGGGGTTAGCGCCTCGCCGTCGCTGGGGTCCGCGCTGAGTGGTCCCAGTGGCCGAGAGTTCAGCACGGCCTCGACGCTCGCCAGGAGTGTTCCGAGCTCTTCTGCGGTCAGGAGCGCATTGCACACCGTCCGTAGGAACAGGTGCTTTGTAGACTTGACACCTGCCTCCCATAGACCGCCGAAGTGAGGCGCTCTGGGTGGTATGTACGCAAACTCGCATCCTTTTCTTGATGCGAATTCGCGTACGCCTTCCGCCTCCTTCTCCCATCTCCCTCGGAACTCCTGCAGCTTCCTGTCGGCTCCCACGAAGTTCGTCGCGTTGTCGCAGTAAACTTTGCGAGGGACGCCTCTCCTGCCGACGAACCTTTCAAAAGCCAAGAGAAAAGCATCAGTGGTTAGATCTGACACAAGCTCTAAGTGAACCGCTTTCGAGGCAAAACAAACGAAAAGAGCCACGTACGACTTATACGGTGGCTTGCCACGGATGCGGAGCGTTGTGCTTATAGGGCCACAAAAATCAACACCACATACCACACCACATTCGAACGGGTGGAACGGCTGGAGCCTGTCTGCCGGAAGATTTCCATTTGAAGCAGAGGATGCACGAACGTACTGTTCGGCGACACACTTCCTGTCGTTAACCAGCCAAACTCGCTCACGAAGCAGGCTCACCAGCGATCTAGGGCCAGCATGGCAATTTGACACATGCAAATAAGATACGTACGATCTTTTTAGAAAGCAACAACGGAAACTTGGCTTCATACGGGATAGGAGCATTTAATAATCTTCCCCCCACTCTCAGCAAGGAAAACAAGAAACCGTCTTCTCTAAACTCATGTAGAAATGGACTCAGACGCTGTAAGTTAGCGTTAAGTGTTCTCTTTTTTCGAACCTTGTCGATTTCGTCACCGAACTCATTGTTCTGGATGACTTGAACAATTTTGTTGAATACCAAATTGAGTTCGCTTGGCTTGGCTATAGGATCAAAGGGCTTCGAGACCTTTCTGCACCTTTGTATAAATCGAAAAACCCAAACGAACACCCTCAGCAATTTTGAATGTGACGAGTAGCTTTCGATAACTTCGAGAATATAATTGGCTGCCGATCTGCGAGTAAAACTACAGCAGACTTACGAATTTCTAGGGCAGCTGAATTTTTAGTCGGCTCGAAGTGAGCATTCACAGGCCAATTTTCTTCCGATTCCATGAGGAAGGGTGGCCCTGTAAACCAAATGGAGCTACGCAACTCGTCTACATTACATCCTCTGGACACGATGTCTGCTGGGTTGGATTTCGTTCGCTTCAAGAACTAGTTCAGCTCCTGTCGTTGAAAATAGAAATTAACGAACGAACCAAAAATGATTGCACAATTGTGGCAGAGAGCTTTGCAAAAATTATCCCTGAGTTTGATGGAAAAAATATGCCGGTGAAGTTCTGGTTCAGAAATTTCGAGTTGAACGCAGATGCATACGGGCTTAACGAAAAGCAAAAGTATGTCCAGGCACGTGCAAAAATGACGAACACTGCCCAGCTGTTTTTGGAGTCAACACATGTGTTTGAATATGCTGAACTCAAGAAGCTTTTAGAGGAAGAATTTAAGTGCGACTATAAGTGTAGTGCAGATATTCATACCGAGCTGCGTGAGCGTCGAAAATCCAAACAGGAGTCATTTCACGAATACATGCTTCAAATGAAGAAGATTGCTGCAATTGGAGACATTGACACGCAATCAGTAATACGATATGTTGTTGAGCGACTTTAAGTATACTCTGTACAGTTGCAAATCGTTTAGAGAGCTGCAGGAGCAGTATGAAGTGTACGAGCGTGTATTTGAAAAGGACAAAGTTGACAAGAAACCATATCAGCCGAACCGAAAAGTATATCCAGACAGTGCCGAAAAGAAGAATCGTTGCTTCAACTGTGGATCCACCGATCATTTACGAAAGAATTGCCAAGCCGCTACAAAGTGTTTCCGCTGTAACCAGAGTGGACATATGTCCAGAAATTGTCCAGCAGTAGCAGCGCCAGCCGTGCATGTCGTGCGTGATGAAAAGCGTTTTAAAGTGGTACAGGTGAACAACATCAAAGTGAACTGCCTAGTCGACACAGGAGCTGATGTCTCAATTATGAAGAAGCGTTTTTACAACCAGATTAACAATGTTCAGTTGCGTAGTTGCTTTTCAAACTTGCGTGGCTTGGGCAACAATATTAATCGTCCTGTGGGCAGTTTTGACGCAGAAGTTGCAGTCGATGAGGAGAAGATATCTCACAAATTCGTGGTTGTTGCTGATCGAGATGTGGAATATGATGCTCTGCTGGGCTATGACTTTACTAGCCAATTCAACTTTACGTCATCGGCCGATGGATACAAGTTTTCTTCCCTGTTAGGGGAGAAAGCTTGTGACAACATTAATCAGATAAGTATATGCAATTTGACGTGTACAGATTCTGATATAGATGTACCGTTACAGTATGAAAATGTCGTGCGCTCGATGATCAACAATTATAAGCCGAGTCAGTCAGCTGAAGAGGTTCCAGTTATGCTGCATATTGTACCCGATGGAGAAATTGCTCCGTTTTGCCAGTCGCCCAGTCGTCTCTCTATCACTGAGGATGAAGCAGTCAACAAGCAAATAAGGGAGTGGCTTGACGCAGGAATTATTCGGCAGTCATCTTCAAATTTCGCCAGCCGCATCGTTTTGGTTAAGAAGAAAGATGGTTCTCATCGTATATGCGTCGATTTCCGAAAGCTAAATTCAATGGTATTGAAGGATTGTTTTCCTGTGCCGATAATTGATGACGTGCTGGAAAAGCTGCATAACGCGAAGTGGTTCACCGTCATGGATTTGGAAAATGGGTTTTTCCATGTGCCCATCGCCGAAACCAGTAAGAAATACACAGCTTTTGTGACTAAGAATGGACTTTACGAGTTTAACCGTGCACCTTTTGGATTCTGCAACTCGCCGGCTGCATTTATGCGCTATGTCAGATGCGTATTTCAAAACCTTTTAAACGCTGATGTCTTAGACTTGTATATGGATGATATCATAATTCATGCAGTAACAGTCGACGAATGTATGGAAAAAATGAGGATGGTCTTTACAACAGCCGCTGCTTATGGACTTCAAATAAAGTGGAAAAAATGTAATTTTCTGCAAAAGACTGTGAATTTCTTGGGTCATTTTATTAAGGATGGATACGTGTGGCCAGGAGAAGAGAAGACGAATGCAGTCAGCAGATTCGCAGTGCCGAAAAATATAAAAGCAGTGCAGTCGTTTTTGGGACTTACCGGATTTTTTAGAAAATTTATTAAAGGGTATGCTGACATTGCTAGGCCTTTAACTAATCTGCTGCGCAAAGATGCTGTGTTCCGGATGGAGGCTGAGGAACTTGAAGCAGTTCAAACGTTGAAAAACGATCGAGGTGCCAGAACTGAAGTTCACACAGATGCATCAAAAGAAGGATTTGGTGCAGTCTTAATGCAGTGGTTTGATGACAAACTTTACCCAGTCTACTTCTGGAGTAACAAGTAAAAAAGCTAAAGTCGGGTGTCCCGACTTTGAAATACTCTGTACATATGTTTACAATAATTATAGAAAATAAAAAAATTAAGAAAATAAAAAAAAATTGGATCGATTTTACCTCTCTCGGTATTCGAACTCACGTAAAGGGTGTATAATTGCACATTTACATAGCAATTGCGTCTGTGTGAGTGTATGTATGCCTATGCGCATCTATTCGTGTCTGTGTAAGCATTTTCGCAGTCAACCAAACAGCAACATCAACAACAGCCGCGGGCAGCGCTGCAGCAGCGCTGCATCAGCAAATATATTTATGGCTATAACTTCTTGTTAAATCGGTCTATCATAATGAAACTTGGCATACGGACACATAATAACCAACTGGGGGTATTTCCAAAATTTTAGTTCGAAATTCCAAGAATTACGGGAGTTACGATTTGCTGGGTAGAGGGGGGAGGGAGGGGAATTCCAAAATATAAATTTTCTGCGTATTCACATAAGGCATCTGGGACTAAAATTTGGTGTTCCTAGGTCTTATAGTCTCCGAGATATAGGCGATTATACGAATGGAAAATCGGGAAAACCCCCATAGGGGGGAAGTGGGGGGGAAATCAAAAAAATAAAACAAACTCGTATAGAATACACACATAACGCATCTTCGTGCAAAATTTGGTGTCTCTATCTCTTATAGTTTCTGAGATCCAGGTGTTCATACGGACGGACAGACGGACAGACAGACAGACAGGGCTAGATCGACTCGTCTCGTCATGCTGATCAAGAATATATATACTTTGTGGGGTCTGCCACGCCTCCTTCTGCCTGTTACATTTTTCAGCTCCCGCAAACCTAATATACTCTTGTACATTTCATGTACAGAGTATAAAAAGTCAACTGAAGCTGAGGCTGCTCGTCATAGCTATATATTAGAAGCTAAAGCCATTTATCTTGCGTTAAAGAAGTTTCGCCACTACTTGTTGGGAATAAAATTTCGCTTGATAACCGACTGTGCTGCATTTAAACAGACGCTGCAGAAGAAAGATGTCCCACGCGAGGTAGTCCAATGGGTCATTTACCTGCAAGATTTTGATTTCGAGGTGGAGCATCGACCCGGTGAGAGGCTAAAATACGTTGATTGCTTAAGCCGTTATCCGCAGCGTGTAATGATTGTGACTATGGAAATAACAGCACGAATCAAAAGAGCACAAGAAAACGACACAATGATTAGAGCAGTCGCAGAGATACTCAAAAATCGGCCATACGAGGACTTTAAGGCGAAAGGCGGATTGATTTACAAGGTAGTACTCGGCAACGATCTGTTACTTGTTCCAAAAGCGTTGGAAAGGGAAGTCATTACGGAAGCTCACAACGCCGGTCATTTCGCAGTACAAAAAACTATGCACGCCGTACAGCAGACCTACTGGATACCACACTTGGAGCAAAAAGTAAACCACGTCATCAGCAACTGTATTAAATGCATCATTTATAATAAAAAGCTTGGCAAAAAAGAAGGTTACTTGAGCTGCATCGATAAAGGGGATAAGCCGCTTCAAACTCTTCATGCAGATCACTTGGGTCCTATGGACGCCACTTGCAAGCAATACAAATATATTTTCGCCGTTGTGGATGCATTTTCCAAATTCGTTGGTCTTTTTCCCACAAAGACAACCAATGCCGAGGAAACTTTAAAAAGATTGGAGCTTTGGGCTAGCATGTTTGGGAATCCCTGTCGAATTATTACTGATCGTGGCAGTGCGTTTACGTCGAACATTTTTGAGCAGTACGTTAAAGAAAATAGTATTGAACACGTATGGAGCACAACAGGAGTGCCAAGAGGGAACGGTCAAGTTGAGCGTGTAAATCGGTCTATATTATCCGTCGTTTCAAAGCTGTCATCCGAGGAGCCGTCTAAATGGTATAAGTTAGTACCAAGCGTACAGAAGGCCATTAACTCTCACGTCCACGCTTCGAAAAAGAGGTCGCCATTTGAGCTCATGTTCGGAGTAAAAATGAATAACATCCCCAGTCAGCATGTATCAAACTTACTTGAGATGGAGATGTACGATGCTTTTGATGCTGAGCTACAGTTAATGCGGCAAAATGCGAAAATGAATATTCAGCGGGCTCAGGACGCATATAAAAAACAATATGACACGAAGCGCAAAATTGAGCAAGTATACAAAGTCGGGGACCTAGTATATATATATATATATATATATATATATATATATATATATATATATATATATATATGTCAGGTTCTTCATTGTATGCATTTCTTCAGTTTATTAACATACAAGTTAATTAAACACTATATATATAAGAACTTAAAATAAGAATAACTGTGCTCTCGTCCACGCACACGTCTGCTCTCTTCCACCACTCAAACGATACTCCCCTCCTCATACTTGACATTCGGCCTCTCCTGACAATCCGCCGTCATCGCTTGTGTATTCATACATCTGCTCGTCGATATCCAAGTTTGGAATTAAGGCACACATTGGCCTCATATGGTCGCTGGATACCACATTGCAGTAACGGCGTTGGGTAATGGCGTGATCTGGCAGGTCTTCTACAATATACCGATCGTTGTCCAAAACTTTTGTGACCACATATGGTCCTTTATATATTGGATCTAATTTGTGTGAATCTCCTGTGGCTGCTGGAACAAAGCTAATGACAACTAAATCATTCACTTTGTACTTCGTCGGCTGAGCATGTTTAGCGTCGAATCGAATTTTCCATTTCTGCTGCTCAGCTGTTATATTTGCTGCTGCTTGCTGCCTCTTACTCTATATGTCTGCTTCTGGAATCGCTTCGTTTGAGAGAGCCTGTATTAAACGATTGTTTGTCACGTCACGTGGGTTAAAGTTGAATACTAAATCGTTGGGAGAAAATTTGGTTGTAGCATTAATGTGTGTATTCATGCCCCATTGTATTTTGAATAATTGATGGTCCCATTCCTTAGTGTTTTCTGTGCTGGTCTTTAAAGCATTTAATAATGTTTTGTTCATCCGTAATGCTTGCCCGTTGGCTCTAGGTGTACGTACCGCCGTTTTAACGTGTTGTATGCCATGCTCCTTTGCAAAGCTTTCAAACTCCTTTGACGTGAACGCTGTTCCTCGGTCTGAAATTATGCGCATCGGCTGACCAAATACTGCAAATAGCTGATTTAGCGCTCTTATAACAGGTGTTGTCTTCGTTGTTCGAGTTGCAGCCAGAAATGTATATTTGGTAAATGCACATACAATTACCAAAATATGACAATTTCCGCTCTTGCTCTTTTGAAATGGGCCTATGTGATCCATATTGATCGTGCGAAATGGTATAGGTATGACATCATGAACATGTAGCTCGCCTTCTGGTTTGCCCCCTTTTACTTTGTTAATGCAGCACTCTGGACATGAAGCTATGTAAGACTTAACATACCTCCTCATGCGTGGGAACCAGAAATAGCGTTGAATTCGTTGAATTGTCTTCTCTGTGCCATAATGTCCTATATCGTCGTGATTTGCTTTTGTTATACGCCAACGAATTGCCTGGGGTACAACCAATTTGTTGCCCTCAGCCGTTTTACGTAGAAGTCTGCTTGCTTCGATGACATAATCTTCGTTGACTTGGCTCCATCGTGGGCTCTGCTCTTTGATCCTGAATGCCTCAAATATTTGAGCTAGCATCGGATCTTGCTTCTGCATTGCGTATACCCAATCCTCATCGATTGGCATAATCGCTAAGATGTTGTCTGCAACTGTCTGAGACTTCTCTTCATACTGTAATCCTGGTTGTCTGCTCATACCATCCACGTGTGGCATGTCAACTCCTGGACGATGCTTGCATGTAAAGTCAAACTCCTGTAGTTTGAGCCACCATCTTGCTATCGGTGGTTGTAGCTCCGTTGAATCCTTGAGTGTCACCACTGCATTGCAATCTGTTACCACCAAAAAATGAGATCCCAGCAGATATACGCGAAATCTATCCAGTGTCTCGGTAATTGCCAATATTTCTAATGCATAGCTGGAATACCTGCTTTCGGCATCGCTACACAATCGGCTGTAATAGAATACAGGTTTTGTGCCTTCCTCTTCTCGTTGGAACATAATGCCAGCTATTCCCATCTTACTAGCATCGGTATGCACCTCGTGGTATTTCATGGGGTCGTAAAGAGTCAAAACTGGCTTCGAGGTTAGGGCGTCTTTTAGCTGTAGAAATGCCTGTTCTTGGTCTTCTCCCCACATGAACTCCACATCTTTTTTCAACAGCTTGCTTAACGGGTATGCGATCATACTGTAATCCTTGACGAACTTGCGGAAGAATCCCGTGATGCCAAGGAATCTTCGTACCTCTGTTTCATTACTTGGCTGTTGATAGTCTTTGATGCACTCGGTCTTCTCGTTGCCAGGCTGGATTCCGTCGCCTGTGATTACGTGTCCCAAAAACTTGACTTTTGTTTGCATGAATGCACATTTGGATGGACGTAGCGTTAGACCAGCAGATCTAACAGCTTCCATAAATTCGTTCAGTATGAGCAGCCCTTCTTCTACAGTTTTTGAAGAAATTATGACTTCATCTACGTAGTTAATGATATTTCGTTGGTACTTCAATTGCCGTATTATGTCTGTTATGACCTCTTGAAATACCATCGGCGCATTTACCAAACCAAATGGCATAACATTGAATTCGAATAATCCATTTGGTGTCATGAAGGCTGTAAACTTTTTGCTTTCGTCGCTCATCGGGATCTGATAATATCCTGACGTCATGTCTAGCGTTGTAAAGTAAACGTTTCCAGACAACTTGGCCAACTGCTCCTCTACAATGGGCATCGGGTACCGCTTCTTTATGGTGACTGCGTTGAGAGCTCGATAGTCAACACATAGCCTTTTCTCTCCGTTTGCTTTGGGTACCAATATTGCTGATGCTGCATGTGTTGACGTGCTCCTCTGAATAACATTGTAGCTTAACATGTCATCGACCAAAGAGTTCAGCGTCTCTCTTTGAGCGAATGGTACTTGGTATCGCCTTCCCAAAATGGGCTTCGTTGTCGATACTTCAATCGTCATTACCGTTGCTTTGCATCTGCCAATATTTGATAAATCTTCGGCAAAACAGTCTGTATAGTTTTTTAACAGATCGCTCACCTGATTGCGTTGGTCGGGGTCGATGTCGGTGCCAACATCAAACCCGACCTGTTCCATCGTTGCCACCTTTGAAATTGGTCCATCCATGTCCAGTAGATCTTTATCATGGCATATAATATCTCTTCCCACTAGAACATCATATGGAAGAACTTCGTCTGGCACCACCTGGATTCTCGTGTACAATTTTAAGTTGCCGCATGTGAAATCCGTTAGGATGCATTCCTCTGATCTAACAACAGAACCTCCAAAACCTTGAAGACTTTTGGTAGACGGCTGCCGCAATGTTCCTTTTGGTACTGATGATTCTTTGATAAGTGTGTTATCGCTGCCCGTGTCAATAAATGCCTCAAACGTGTATCCTCCGATATGTACTGTTTTCATTATTGGTGGATACTCCTTGGATTGTGTCTCTTTTACTTGAGCCACCTTTGCTGGTTTCACATAACAATCCTTTTCTTCATGTCCAATCTTGGAACACTTGGAGCAACGTTTCTTTCGTTGGGGCTCTGGGCATTTTGCTGCAATATGCCCCAGATTATTGCAATTATAACATTTAATTGCCTTCGCCTTGCCATCAGTTTCGTCATGGTGCCTCTCGCTGTTAACAGTAGGTGCGTTGTGTTGGTGTTGTTGCATTCCTTGAGCCGATCTCATATTCTCCAGTGATCTGAAAAGCTCTGAACAAGTGCGTATGTTCATCGCTAGCAATGCCTTTGTTGTCTCTTGCTGGTTGAGTCCGTTGATAATATATGAATTTATCGATGGCTCATCGATATTCGCTCGACGCCCGATAGCTAACATCGCATAGAAATACTCGCTTAATGATTCGTTGCTACGCCGTTTGCGTCGCATCAATTCTCTATGCACATCGGCCGTATTCACCACATTTGGGAAATCCAACCTTAGGGCTATTTTGAATTGCTCCCAAGTTTGATATACCTGCTGGGAGTCAAGCCATGTTTTTGCCACTCCGCGCATTTTATGCTGCACTGCAAAAAGTACCGCTTCGTTTGTCCACACATACACATTTTGAAGCTGTTCAACTTTCGCAATAAATTGCTCAGACGTTATAAACCCTTTTAATGGATCAAATTCCGGTAGTACGCCAATTACTTCTTTGATGCTTGTAAAGCCATGACCTTGAAGACTTGGTGACGTTCGTACATCTTCGTTTCGCAGCGGCTGTTCTACCTCAGTTGCATTGCCATGTGCCGTTACCGTTTCCAAGCGCCCTTGTCTATGCGTGACCTGCGCTTGTTGTTGTTGCTGCATACACACCGTTTGCACTGTTGTCGTTAGGCTTGCTACCATCTGCTTTAATTCGTCGATTTGTTTCTGCATACTTGTATTTGCTTCCAATGCCGGGTACTCATCTGTGTCAATTTCGTCTCCGCCTATGACTTGTATCAACTCGTTAATTTTCGCTGCCTTGTTTCCTTTGACTTGGATATTATGCTCTTGCAAAATAATATCCAAATCGCAAATTCGCAATTGATTTAGTGTCACTCGCATCGTTGGTTATTTTATTTGTTTCCTTTACGTTGAGACCGAAAATATACGCACATCTGCACTTGTTGCCGTTTGCTTTTCGACTCCCATTAATTGCGATCTTTTTCTATCGTTGTTGCTGACTGTCTCTCTTCTTCACCGTTGCTGCCGTTCGGTGCAGCTTTTTTCCCCCTTTTTCTATTTCCTTGTTCTCCTTTTGTCGTTGCTAGAACCTCGACTCGTTTCGATCGACCGTTTTGCTAATTCCTGGCGTTTTTTAGATCTTCCTCTTTGCTGTCAACCGTTTTGCCAATTCATGCCGTTTCGTTGATCTTTTCGCCCTCGTTCGTTGAGCTTCGTTACTATCGACCGTTTTGCTTTGCATTGCCGTTTTGCTTTACCATGCCGTTTTGCTTTGCCGTACCGTTTTGTCGAAGTTATTATACATACATTTTATTAATTAAATATTCTCTCGTGTAGAGATGAACTCGTATCCCACTTCTGAACTGTCACGTTCTTTATTGTATGCATTTCTTCAGTTTATTAACATACAAGTTATTAATTAAACACTATATATATAAGAACTTAAAATAAGAATAACTTCTGCTGTGCTCTCGTCCACGCACACGTCTGCTCTCTTCCACCACTCAAACGATACTCCCCTCCTCATTACTTGACATATATATATATATATATATATATTATATATTTTTTATTTATATATATATATATATATAATATATATATATATATATATATATATATATATATATATATATATATATATCTATATATATATATATCTCTATGGTGATATATATATATATATATATATATATATATATATATATATATATATATATATGTATATATATATATGTGTATGTGTGAATACGTTCGAGTACGAACGGAATAATTAGCTTTACTTGTATGTTGCTAATTGTGGCACTTTTTATAGTTGAACTGACCAGCGCGGTATCGGCGGTAGACGAAAGGGGCCCTTGGGTAAAGGGACAGAAAGCGGGATGCTGATTCCGTGGTGGGGGTCGGCTGACAGACCAACAAAGAAACCAAAAAATTTCGTGAGTATCAAGCGTGAGTATCAAGGAAGTTTTTACTTAGCTGTTTTCTGCTTTCAGGAATCCAACACCAGGAGTAGGCTGGGACGAACGGACGACGCCTGCACGGAATGTGGAATAACTCAGGTGGTGCAGAACAAAAGATCCGGCTGGAAGGACAGTGTTGGCGTGGGGCGGTGGGGATAAATTACCAAAACCCCAAAAGCGAAAAATAAAATAAAATACGTGTACTTGTACTTATATTCATTTGCAATCATGTACTGACTTAACCTAATTACATTTGTATAGGCTTCACTAAGCTTCCGGAGGTGCGAGTGCCTGTGAATCGGGTGAATTTGACACGGCTACAGAGTGTCTGTACAACAACGAACGGTGTGGTTTTGAACACACTAGACACTTGGAAGCTTTATGGCTGGAAACTATATGACCCACATTCAAACAATTGAGCCACATGAATGATTGATGATTTAGTTGATCAATGAAGGATCGTTTTGACCACACGTTCATTATTATGGCGCATTATTCCGCTTTAAAATGGAACTGAGTTGGACGTGTTCAAGTTTTTTTTATACCCTGTACCCGTAGGGTAAAAAGCATTTACATCTACATCTATTCGTGTCTGTGTAATGTAGTATACACACATATTGAGTACACACTGTACGGAGTGTATTTCATACGGGACGTAACATGATCGCACTTACGCGCCCTAACGGGCATAAGTGCAGCGTCGGCGTCTTTATCATAATCACTTATTCTCTCTCGCGCTCTCGCTGCTAACAGCGCTGAGTATATAGACTAATATATAATGCAGCCGCTCCGCTGCCGGCTTTTCTGGCAGCGCAGCTACGCGGCTTTAGCTAAGAATTACTTTAAGTAAAAATTTAAAGAAACAGTTCAGATACAGATCTGGAATAAAGAACATATAAATTAAACTAATTCTCTATTTATCATTACATGGCGACCGTGACAGGACCATCGTCCTCGTCTCAACCTCAAAGGCTGAAAAAAGGCGCACGAAGCAGATAAACTTGTAAAATAAATCTACCAAAGTGACTTACGCCTGGAGAGCAGTCGGAATTACCTACGTCCAATACTCCAATCTAACCAGAAATAGTTTAGAGTATAAGCAAAAAGAATGAGAGTGGCATTATACCTCAATCGACAACTACAACGTGAAAAAAAGATGAAAAAAGTGTAAAAAACCAACAACACATTGCAAATAAAAAGTAAATCTACAAGTGAAACAACACAAATACAGAAGTAGCCTGTGCGATGACCAGCGCCGGCAACGCTTAACGCGCCCAGTTAAGCCCTCATGCGCGACTACTGCATAGATTCTGCTCCTATTGAGGAACATCCAGGAGTACCTGGAGGTGTTTCCAAACGTTGGACCACGCCCACTCACAATAGCTGAGTACCGGGTACGTCAGAAAAAAAATCTACGGATAAACCAAAGACGAAACGTGGAGGGCAAGTAAGGAAGCTACTCCAGCAAAAACGCTTGCAATAGGATTTGCTTGCGGCAGCTACGACACAAGAAGACCGACAGCGCTACATAGAGCGCATCAATGAATTGAAGGCCGAATTAAAACTTCGCAACCGGGCGAAGCCACGCAAGGGGGCCGCAAATATGCGTATGCCTTAACTTAAGTCCTACATGCGAATTGATGCACGTCATTTTTTTATTTTTATTTTTTTTATGATTTGTAACATTGAATTGTGAGCCTACCACATAAAGTAAATAACTAACTATTTTTATTGTTATTTTTATTGTTTGGCCGGCTCGAGGTCAGAGTAAGAAAAACCAATTTATTTAATTTTCTTTTCTTTTTCCGATATATTTCGGTTACGCCACGGTAACCGTCTTCAGGGCAACTACAAAACATATAACATAATTAACATATTAAAACTATAACACAAAAATTTTTATATAATTACTTATTTAAGCAAGTCTGCTCTGTTTGACTTGGAGTTACTAACTAACAGGTGTCTGTAAATATGCGCGCAATTTTCGGTGTCTGCTTTGTAGTTAATTCTGTATTTGTTAGGTGTGTTGATAATGTGTAGCGTTTCGAGAGTGAATCGCTTACTGTAGTGTCGTTCTTGTTGAAGTACTTTCGTTTCTTCAAAGTTGGGGGTGTGTCCAGTCTCTATGCAGTGGGTTGTTAGAGCAGTTTTTTGTGTCAATGTTTGATGCCTTAGTTTGTAGTCTGACTTGTGTTGTGATATCCGTGTTTTTAGTAAATAACTAACTTTTTCCACGTCTCTGGCGCTGAGCACTTATACTCAGCTGCGTTTAGAATTTTTGTGCAATTTGATAAACCTTTCAATGAACTCAAATTTTGTTTTCGATTACCTAAGAGGAAATATATTTTCTTTATATTTTCTTTATAAAATCCCATATAAAATTAACCAATATTATGAAAATAATTAATTAATGAAAATAAAATAAATTTGTCTTTCATGAACGTTTTTTAGAAAAAAAAGAGGAAGTTTTTTTTTTTTTGAATAGACAGAAATAGAATTAGAAAACATAATGGATGGTTTAGTGATTCTATTGAGGCAAAAGGCAATACTGCCAAAGTTGTAAACAACGTGAAGATAATTGATCTCACAGACGATGTAAAATCGTTGTGGATCCTATTATTAATTATCACGATAGTCTCAGTTTTACAATTTCTGCTTACAATCTATGTTAAGCGTAATAAAATTATTAAGAAAAGATACATGAGTAGGGCAAATGACTTAGATAAGATCTAAAAATGAATAAGGAGAAAATAGATCACGTTTACGAAAGCTTTCAAAATTTTCGCATTTGGGTCAAATTAACGGGAAAAGAATAGGTATAGCAACTACATGGTTAGTACGCTTGCAAAAGTAAGAAAATTCCAGTAAAAGAATGGAATGGAACGAAATTGCGAAAAATAGACGCATTTCGTTACAAATTTGATAATTCTTACAAATGCATCAATAAAGATGCAGTTATAAAGGCGAAAACATTAAAAAACCATGTAGAAATATTAGTAAGGGAATACAATAATATAGTTACCTTAGTGAATAGTTATGAAAATAAATTCACATCTGAGCACAATAGTAAATGTTTAAGGGTAATAAAATCCCTAAACTCAAGATTAATTGCTGTCACCAATAGGCGACATGTTCAGATAAACGTGCCAGAAAGTCTAAATCAATTGGCGGAGTTTGATCCCAACCAATTAAACGAATAAAACGAATCAATTCAAAGAAGCGACGCTGAATCTGATAGTGACATCGAAACGCTAGAAGAAAGCGAAAACAAACTGGAAATAATATCAATCTCAGAAATGGCACAAACTGTTGTAGAATTTATTAGGCTAGCCACATCTCTGATACCAGAGTTTGACGGTAGGCCGGAAAATCTACAAAGTTTTCTAGATTCTTTGAATCTACTAGAAACATTAAAAGGCGCACATGAGCTAACAGCCATAAGCCTTATAAAAACAAAGCTAAGAGGACACGCGAGAAATCTAATAAGTAAAGAGCGGACAATTGCTGCAATCATTACACAACTTTCAAATTCAGTAAAAGGAGAATCGGTAGAAGTTGTATCTGCTAAGCTTCTCAATCTGCAACAGAAAAGTAAAACGGCTAATCAATACACCTGAAAATTTATATGAGTTTATATAAATTATTTAAACAAAGAAAGAATGGGACGCTTGCTTTTAACTTTAATTTTAATATCGAAAATGACGAAACGATACGGCGGCGATTGTGCTTCTATTTAGTTCTATTTTACAACTGACTTCAAATTAGGCTTACATGCTAAACTAAGCCTAAGGCGGCGAAAAAAGGGCGCGAGGCGACGTCCGCAAACGGCCGCTCTCGCGCTCTCTTTTCGCCCTAAACTAAAATTCAAATAATTCTCTTAAACTATCTTAATCTAAAGCAGCATCTGCGCCAACACCGGCCCCCTTGGAGGGACATCGTCCTTCAACGGGCAATGGCGCCAGCCGATGAATAGCCCTCCGTAGATTGCCACTACTCGTGGCGACGTCGGCCACCCGCACCTTCCCGTCTGTCCCGGCGTGAGTTGTGGTGACCCTGCCAAGTACCCACTTTTGTGGCGGCACGTTGTCTTCGGCCACTACGACGAGTTGTCCCACGACGACGTTGGGTTCCTCCTGGAACCACTTCGCTCGCACCTGGAGGCTCGAAATGTACTCCCGGGACCATCGCTGCCAAAACCTGTGCTTGAGACACGGCATTGCGCCATCGCCTTAAGCAGGTTTGGCTGTCAATATCCGGGAGCGGTGGAGCTGGAGTCGCGGCCGTCCGATTAGAAAGTGGCCCGGGGTTAGCGCCTCGCCGTCGCTGGGGTCCGCGCTGAGTGGTCCCAGTGGCCGAGAGTTCAGCACGGCCTCGACGCTCGCCAGGAGTGTTCCGAGCTCTTCTGCGGTCAGGAGCGCATTGCACACCGTCCGTAGGAACAGGTGCTTTGTAGACTTGACACCTGCCTCCCATAGACCGCCGAAGTGAGGCGCTCTGGGTGGTATGTACGCAAACTCGCATCCTTTTCTTGATGCGAATTCGCGTACGCCTTCCGCCTCCTTCTCCCATCTCCCTCGGAACTCCTGCAGCTTCCTGTCGGCTCCCACGAAGTTCGTCGCGTTGTCGCAGTAAACTTTGCGAGGGACGCCTCTCCTGCCGACGAACCTTTCAAAAGCCAAGAGAAAAGCATCAGTGGTTAGATCTGACACAAGCTCTAAGTGAACCGCTTTCGAGGCAAAACAAACGAAAAGAGCCACGTACGACTTATACGGTGGCTTGCCACGGATGCGGAGCGTTGTGCTTATAGGGCCACAAAAATCAACACCACATACTTCGAACGGGTGGAACGGCTGGAGCCTGTCTGCCGGAAGATTTCCATTTGAAGCAGAGAATGCACGAACGTACTGTTCGGCGACACACTTCCTGTCGTTAACCAGCCAAACTCGCTCACGAAGCAGGCTCACCAGCGATCTAGGGCCAGCATGGCAATTTGACACATGCAAATAAGATACGTACGATCTTTTTAGAAAGCAACAACGGAAACTTGGCTTCATACGGGATAGGAGCATTTAATAATCTTCCCCCCACTCTCAGCAAGGAAAACAAGAAACCGTCTTCTCTAAACTCATGTAGAAATGGACTCAGACGCTGTAAGTTAGCGTTAAGTGTTCTCTTTTTTCGAACCTTGTCGATTTCGTCACCGAACTCATTGTTCTGGATGACTTGAACAATTTTGTTGAATACCAAATTGAGTTCGCTTGGCTTGGCTATAGGATCAAAGGGCTTCGAGACCTTTCTGCACCTTTGTATAAATCGAAAAACCCAAACGAACACCCTCAGCAATTTTGAATGTGACGAGTAGCTTTCGATAACTTCGAGAATATAATTGGCTTGCCGATCTGCGAGTAAAACTACAGCAGACTTACGAATTTCTAGGGCAGCTGAATTTTTAGTCGGCTCGAAGTGAGCATTCACAGGCCAATTTTCTTCCGATTCCATGAGGAAGGGTGGCCCTGTAAACCAAATGGAGCTACGCAACTCGTCTACATTACATCCTCTGGACACGATGTCTGCTGGGTTGGATTTCGTTGGGACATGTCGCCACGTTGCATTCTCGGACCATTCTTGGATTTGAGAAACCCTGTTTGAAACGAAAACTGACCATGCCGACGGATGTGACTTGATCCAGTGGAGCGTTATTTCCGAGTCAGTCCACATAACTATCTTGTCTATTGGAAAATTAAGCAACGGGCGGACTTGACGAAAAAGATCTGCGAGTAGGTGAGCTGCACACAGCTCAAGACGAGGCAAAGTTTTCGTCTTGAGTGGAGCTACTTTGGATTTTGAGGTCAAAAGTAACACTTTCCAACCATTCGCAGTCGAAACACGAACATAAATACAGGCGCCATAAGCTCGCATTGAGGCATCGGCGAACGCATGTATTTGAATGGGTGACTGCGTATCTGTATGGACGAATCTAGGGACATGAATACCGCTGAGGTTCAACAAATTCTGCTTAAATGAGTCCCAAACTGTATGAAGATTCTCAGGGATGGATTCGTCCCAATCTAGTTTTTGTAGCCACAAATCTTGCAGCAACATTTTTGCTTTGGTGATCAGCGGGCAAAGAAGGCCCAGAGGATCGAAAAGCCTGGCAGTCACCGATAATATGTTCCGTTTTGTCGAGCGGAGATCTAGGAAGGAATTTTCCAACTGGAACTGAAATACATCTTCCTTCGGCAACCACATAACGCCGAGCGTTTTGGTTGGTTCTGAGTCGACTGTGGCTACTGGAATAACTGTGCTATCAAATGCGGACAGTTCCGAGCAGTTCGAAAACCACTTTGCCAATTCGAAGCCTGCACTTTGAAGAACGTGCGACACTTCTGCTCGAAGCTTTTTTAGCTGTTCGACGCTTTCAGCACCAGTTAACATATCGTCGACATAAAAGTCGCTCCGAATAACTTCAGCAGCTGTTGGATGTGAGGAACGGACCATTTTACTCAGCCTTGTTAAACACCGCACCGCCAAGAACGGAGCTGGCGACGTGCCATACGTTACAGTGTTTAACCTGAAGATTTTCAAAGACTCAGACGGATCTCTTCGCCACACTATGAGCTGATAGTTTCTATCTGCTTCGTGCACCATCACCTGACGGTAAATTTTTTTAATGTCTGCCGCTAGGGCGAACATTCGCAAACGAAAACGAAGCAGCGTAGAATAAAGCTCCTCCTGAATTGTTGGACCGACCATTAAGGTATCATTCAACGCAATCTGAGTGGACGTGCGGCAAGAGGCCACTGATGCGGAATAAAATAGTGTGGAGTATCTGGAATTTTGTTGTCCGTTGAGGACAAGTGACCGAGCGAAACATACTCGTCCATAAATTCCAGATACATGCTTTTCATTTGAGGGTCTTTTGACAACCACCTTTCAAGCGACAAAAAACGACGTTTCGCAATTTCATACGACGAGCCAAGATTTTTTGGGTCAGATTTAAAACGTAACCGTACCTGAAATCGACCAGACGACAAGATTTTTGTATTATCAACAAAGTGTTGTTCACAAAGCTGTTGCTCAGGTGAGAGAACTTTCGAATTATTAGGCAAGTCCTCAATGGACCAAAACTTTTGTATCGTTGAGTCTATCGAAAGTAATTGTTCTTCTTGGCAACTTAAATTCACTGCTCCTTCTATACTCGTTGTAGGTTGAGTAGAGCATCTGCCTGACACTATCCAGCCGAGAAGCGTTTTTTGTAATGGGAGCCTCAGGGCCTTGCTTTATTTGGCCTACCGACAATAAGTCGAAGAATGACTCTGCTCCAATTAGCATATCAATTATGGAATTGAGGATCGGCCAATTGAATATTTTTGGGGACCCTCCACCCGCTGGTGTTCACCGCTTGATCGGGATGATAACCAGAAATCGATCCCAAGATCCAAAAATCTGCGGAAAACTCGCTACAATTGACACGCGACTTCACCACTGTATGAATTCTTTTCTTGGCACGCGCATTTGTGTCTCCAATGCCGCGCAAGACCATACACGTATCCTCTCGTCTGAGCTGTAGCTTTTGAGCTAGATCCTCAGTCACAAAGTTGACTTGTGACCCAGAATCTAACAATGCTCTTGCTAAAACGAAATCGCCACTTTTCGTTTTAACGCTCACGACTGCTGTTGCAAGAACCACTCTATCCGAAGCAGTCGCATGCATGGCATGCGAAGTGGAAGAGCTATCTTGAAGATGTGGTGGCTGAGAGGGTGGTGGTAACGCAAGATTTGTGCTAGCAGTATAAATATGTAGCAGTGTGTGATGAGAACGTTGGCACACGCTACATTTCTTTACCTTACACTTCGCTACTGTGTGGCCTCGTCGAAGACAGTTTATGCACAAAGGCGCACCTTTAACGAAGTCAAACCTTTGCTGCACTGACAAGGCAATATATGCCTGGCAATTGCATATCGAATGGTCAGCTGAATTGCAAAATTGACAAAGGTTATTCTGTTCGTTTTTGGCAGCAACGAACGAATGATTTATCCTGCTAGCATTTTTTACTTTTTGAGTCTGAGTGTTATTGCTCGACTGGCTGCCCTTCGCTTGGGCTTTACTAGCTTCTTCAGCAACAATATGCTGGTAGCGTCTGTTAAGAGCAGTCTCACAATCTCGCCATAGTGGGAGCGTTGTGTAGTCGAGCTGCTCTTCCCACTTCTTTTTTGTGGTAGGATCGACTTTGCCCATAACTAAATAAATTAAAATGGCATTAGCGATTTTCTTGTCGTCACCAATTGACAGAAGTGAGTCATAGGTGGCCGACACTGTGTCGATCAGGCTTCTCAAAGCTGACGCAGATGGCTGGGAAATCTTTTGCAGATTGAAAAGTGTCGATATGTTATCGAAAAATATTAGGCAGTCATTATCGTACACCCGCTTTAGACTTTCAATGGCTTTGCTATAATTATCTTCCGTCACTTGGAAGGCGCGAACTGTGCCTAAAGCGTCACCAGCCAAACATGATATTAAGTGATTGAATTTTTCAATATCATGCAGTGTGTCATCATTGTGAACAAAAGTTTCAAAAAGACTCATGAAATTTTTAAATTCAGAATGCTTGCCGCTAAAAGTTGGAAGAGCGACCGCTGGCAATCGACACCTTGGCTTTTTTGAAGTAGGCGGTGCAATACCGTTTGCCGAACTTGAATTGTCGATGCTTTTTCTTCTTAGTTTTTCCAGCTGGCCTTTTAACAAGGATTTGGTCATAATGCAAGTTTCTTCCAACTCTTCACGGTAGTCATCTTCTGTATCTTTTGCTTCAATTTTGCTTTGCAATATATTTGCAGTTTCTATATGAGTTGTTAGAAGCTCTAACCTGCATTCTAACTCGATTGGCTCTAACGAAATCGAGCCTTCTTTTAATTGCCGTTGCATAAGACATATACTCCTCATACAGCCCTCGCGCTTCCTTTTAAGTTCTTCGATCAAGTCCTTACTCATATTGATTTAAGGTTTTAAACTTTGATCGAACGAAAATTGTCGAGTGACAAACGAGAAATCGAAAATAATATGCTGTTCTCAGCAAGTGTAGGGGAGCGCAACAGATGGTCGTCTAGCAGTGCGAACGAAAACGAGAAGAACTGCAGTTGACTGACTGTCGAAGGCAATACTTTTGGAAGCAGCAGCGAAAGTGGCGACAAACGAAAAGAATAATTCTGATACAAATGCCTTGCGTGCGTTAGCAGAACAGCTAATTCTTATGCATGTATTATGCGAAACGCAGGCAAACAAAAAATGCAGCAGCTTAAGCGCGAACACGACAGCAATGTATTAGCTATGTTATGTATGCGAGTATGTCGGTATATATGTACAAGTACATATATAACAACGACAACGGCGAATTTGATGAGAACAACGAGAGCAAGCAACAAACGAAAACTGCCGACGGTTGGCTGAGATTGAAGTGGGGGGGATGCCGTATGTAAAAGTGGCTATGTATATTTATGTATGTATGTATGTATAACAAAATCAAACGACAATAAATTGGCACTTTAACTAATTGCCTATAGCGGTTCACTTTTATTTAATATTAGTACGACATGCGATTTATATTTGTGTTAATTATGCTCAACTATCTACCGTATTATATTATGGTCACGTATGTGCTAAAGGTTGAAAGTTGAAGGCCGAAATAAGCAATTCGCTGGTTAAATTCCAATTTCAAACTTTAGCACAGTACCTGTGAAGTCGACTTTGGCTCAGGAACTTCCCTTTGATCGACTTGACTCATCCTCCAATAATCCAGTTGACGTGACAGCAACACGCACAATCCCCAGTGCAGCAACAACAACACGACCGTCGCGCACAAATTAAAGTTTTTAATTTAAAAAAAACAAGCAAGTCCCTGCTCGGGCGCCAATGAAAATTTATATTAGTTTATATAAATTATTTAAACAAAGAAAGAATGGGACGCTTGCTTTTAACTTTAATTTTAATATCGAAAATGACGAAACGATACAGCGGCGATTGTGCTTCTATTTAGTTCTATTTTACAACTGACTTCAAATTAGGCTTACATGCTAAACTAAGCCTAAGGCGGCGAAAAAAGGGCGCGAGGCGACGTCCGCAAACGGCCGCTCTCGCGCTCTCTTTTCGCCCTAAACTAAAATTCAAATAATTATCTTAAACTATCTTAATCTAAAGCAGCATCTGCGCCAACAACACCCAAGAGGTGGAAAAACTAGCAAAAGCCCTTGCGCCTATATCAGTGAAGCTCTAAGCCAATCATTTGCAAACAAATACAGCACTACAACAGCTGTAAAAGCTGTGACCCAAAATTGTTCAATTGATAAGATAAAACTTATCATGCATGCCGTTTCCAAATTTATCAATAGTTGCACGGAGATAACAGGTGAAAGTAACACTCTCATGTATTATCGACGAGTTGCAAACAACAATAATAGAGGAGGCCGATTATTACAATCAAGGTAATAATAATAGAAATGTGAGAGTGGCGCAAAATGCGTCGGAAAACTCTCAGAACCCTTTAGGAAACAACTAGAAAATGCAAAGGTTCATTCCATCAATCACAGTCTTAATATATTTGTAACTTTTTATAATCATTCAACTGAGAATAAACTCACATTCCTGATAGATACTGGGGCAGATATCTCACTTTTAAAAATAAATTCAGATAATTTCAAAATTCAAGAAGAAAAAATTATAAACATCCAAGGCATAGGCCAAGGTGTAATAAAATCTCAAGGAACAACTTCAATAGAACTTCAATCAAAAAAAATATATTACTCCACACGAATTTCATTTAGTAAATTCAGATTTTTCAATACCGTGTGATGGAATAATAGGCATTGATTTTATAAAAAAATTCAATTGTAAATTAGATTTCAAACCAAGAAAAATAGATTTCAAAATTTAAATTATCCTATTTATGTTCCGATAATAAATATTCCGATAATAATATTCCGATAAATATAGTACTGGCAACAATACAGTCCTTCTGCCAGCCAAGTAATTCGAAAAATAGACATTAATACAGTAAATGATTATATATTTGTTCCTAATCAAGAAATGTGTTGACCGCTTTCTCGGCCGGTAAAATTGTTGCCTTTCTTATTCAGCACCACCAGTGCCTTCTGCAGTTCCCGAACATGACTAGGAGGATCACTCCACACACACACACGTGGTATTGTTTTCAATATAATGCGCTTGTGTCTTTATTCAACGGCTTCACTTTTAGAACTCCCATGCAAAGTTTGTAACATGCATAGCAATGGTATAACGTGAATGTAGAGAATGACAAATAATGCGAAGATAGAGAATTTGCGTTGCCAGTTACATACAAATCGTTACGTTCAAATTTAACACTTCAAATAATTTTATTACTTATAAACTATTCTCCTCCAACATCCTCCCCGCGTTGAAAGAGCCAACTTTCAATAACAAATAAACTAGCTCAATGGGAGGGGCGCCAGCTTGTGGATTGGACGCCTGAGGATTCCTTTAGCGGTCTTTACGTCTGCAACTCGGACCTTTCCGCCCTTTCCAGGAATACTTGCTATAACTCGGGCCAGCAACCATTGTTGCGCTGGTGTATTATCTTCGTGAATGATGACGATTTGCCCAACCGACAGGTTCGGCTCTTCTTTGGTCCACTTGACGCGTTGTTGGAGTGTGTGCACATCTCCTTTCCGGGCGGATCTAAATGTCGGTAGAGTGTTGCTTCTGGCGCTGAGGTTAAAGATGTCCCTATTAGGATATGTGTGGGAGTCACAGCTGCGACATCATTGGGGTCGTCAGAAATACTGTTTGCAGCTCCTCGTATGTTAGCAGCCTCCCAGAGGCCTCCAAAATGTGGTTCTCTAGGGGGAATAAAACGAAATTCGAAACCTTTAGATGAGCTGTATAAATTTATCTCAATGGCTGATTCGTTTAACGCTTGACTCTTGAACTCTCCTAATTTTGTGGCTGCTCCACCGCGTAGCCGATGTGGCGGTATGTTGCCCATCAGTTGCTTCATCAGACGGGGCTTATAGTGGAAACAGTTGATACATCCACGAACGACCTTGCGTATCAATGCCCTTGCATTGATGACCCAAATTCTTTCACGCAGCAGGGAAAGCAATATTCGGGGTCCGGCGTGACAGTTGCAGCGATGTAAATGTTCCACATACAGTTTTGTAAAGCGATGTTGCTGTGGTAGTAGAGCTTGATGTTTCGCCTCATATGGTAGTTCTGAGTTTGAAAGGCGACCACCAACTCTCATCACACACACAATACTGTTATCGAGTTTCATTTCTTGCAATAATGGTGACATTCGTTGTAGCATAGGTTGAAGAGATTGGTTCTTCCGTAATGCCATCATTTCCTTAGGATACGTTTCGAATTGCATTAATTGATGATTCTCCAAAACGATTTGGTTTACTCAGCAGCTGATATGACAACCGCTGATTTTGCTGTCAACGTAGAGTCAGGCGTGACTCGGTTTATAGTGCGAAATATTTATGACACTATGCGAACAATTCGGAGATACGATGAACAGTTCTCGATTATTGAATGTAGCGTAGATATTTGATGTGCGCTGTCAGCATATCTACAAACAAGTGTTGCTTTCGTACGGACTTCAATTGGCGGTGACAGTGGTTCCTTTAGTTGTGGCCAAGTTTCCCTGTTGGAATTTCCAACTTGGCTAGATCTTTCAGATCGTCGAGCAAGTCCATCCATCTTTCTCGCAAAGCTCCATCAACAGGGATGTCCCAATCGAGCCCTTTAACGTCAAATCTTGGAGTAGAATTTTACATCATATAATGACTGGGCCGATGAACCCTAGAAGATCGAAGGTTCGAGCGATTCTTGAAAGAATATTGCGTTTGGTAATTGGTTCCTTTTCCTGGTATCCATAACGAAATACGAATACATCACGACGAGGTTGCCATGCCACTCCAAGTGTTTTCGTAACATCTTGATCCTCAAGCGCAATAAGAACTTCGTTTTCGGAAGTTCGTACGATGTCTATTGAATTGCTGCTGAATTTTGTAAGTTGTAATCCTGCTTTAGAAAGGATCTTTACCGTTTCATCCTTTTTCTCTTGTAATTTTGATAACTCGTCTGCACCCGTGAGAACATCGTCCACGTAAAAGTCACTGCGCAGTGTAGCAGCACCTACAGGGTACTCAGACTCATGTAAGTCTGCGATGTGATGGATGCTTCTTATCGCAAGAAATGGAGCTGCTGACATTCCATATGTAACGGTATTAAGTTGATACGTTTGAAGTTAATGCGACGTGTCACGACGCCATAGTATCCATTGGTAGCGTCGGACTCGTTCATCTACCAGGAACTGTCGACACATTTTTGCTATGTCACCAGTAAGTGCGTATCTGTGTAATCGAAAAGACAAGAATGTGGTAATTAAGTCTTGTTGAATCGTGGGTCCCACCCTTAGAAACTCGTTAAGGGATTTACCCAAATGTGTGTTGGCTGATGCATCAAATACGACGCGAAGTTTTGTCGACAAACTTTGTGGTCGTAATATGCCATGGTGTGGAATATAAAAATGCGGCTCAGCGCGGCTTGCATTATGTACCACAGACATGTGCCCGAGGTCTATGTACTCGTTCATAAATTCGACGTATAATTGTCTCAGTTGATTATCGCGATCCAGTTTGCGTTCTAGTGATTTGAAACGCCTTAGTGCATTTGAGTATGATTTTCCGAGTGTGGAGAATTCCGTGAAAGGCAATCTAACTTGTATTCGCCCTGCAGGTGTCTGTGAGAATGTGTGCCGGAAATGTTCTTCACAAAGACGCTCTTCGTCTGTGAGCCTTGATTTCGCTACCTTGCAGTCTTCTATCTCCCAGAACCTTTGAATCAACGAATCTAGCGGTGTTTCGTTGACCGGGAAGTAACACACTGAAGATGTCAGTGCCCATGTTGCCCATGCTGCACCCGACGATTCATCCATATTCAGTGTTTATAATGTATGGCATATCTTTGCCAAGCTTAAATTTTCCTTCTCTGATTTCGTCGAAGAATCCATCTACGCTGAGTAGTAACTGAATCTTATTTGACTCGTAGAAATGTGGGTCAGCCAATTCGACCCCTGATGGCACATTCCAATTTGATGCGTTATATGTTTGCTGTGGCTGCTTGGCCGAAATCTTCTTGACAATGGAAAATGTTGAAGATCATGTAAAGTCCGAATGCCTTGACTTTACCGTTGCAAATGTAACAAACGAGACCTTTTGCCTCGAATCTGAGATGCCGCTAACTTCGTGACTCACCCGATGTTTCTTGAGTTGAAGTCGTTTGGCTGTTTCCTCTGTGATAAACCTTACTTCTGAGCATGAATCCAATAGTGCACGGACCACATGAAATTGGCAACATCTGTCCTGTATCTGAGCTAAAGCGCTCGGCAATACAGCTGCGCTCGAACTATAAGCCAAAAGTGACGTATTTTCAGATGGTTGACTATTTGGTACAGCTTGCGAGTATTTATGCTGAAGCGTATGATGTGTATATTGACAAACCCTACATCTCGACTTGGACTGGCAGTCTTTAACCTGATGAGCCCTGCGTAGGCAGTTAAAGCATCCGTTCGCAATCTTGATCATATTAAACCTCTGCTGAAGTGGAAGCTCAGCAAAAAAGGTGCATTTGCCAGTGTAGTGGGCAGATGACTTTATCAGCTATATTGACGAAACTTTTAGCAGTTAATGTATTCTTAGACCTTGCACCTGTCTCGTTTAAGAACCCGATTAAGAATCTTGCAGAAGTCTTCCCACGTTGAAAGCTTCTCAAAGCTTTGCCTTTCATCATAAGGAGTTTTAGTGTCAACATCTATTTTGCCAAGTACAAGATGAATCATGATATTGTTCATAATTTCTTCAGGCGATCCCAGTGAAAGCAACGAACCACTTATGGCCGATGCGTTATCAAGAAGCCTTTGCAATGCCATCGCTTCAGGATGTCTCATTGACGGAATCGCGATAAGAGTTGAGATGCACTCGTGAAAGATCAGCACATCATTGTCGTAGCGAGCCTCGAGTCGCTCCATGGCTTTCTCGTAGTTGGTTTCCGTTATCTGAAATGACTGCACCACCTCCAGCGCAGGCCCAGACAAACAGTCAAGTAGATAATTAAACTTATCGATTGTGGGTATTTGTGGATCATTATGAATAAGGTTCTTGAATGACGTGTTGAAACGTTTAAAGGACGCATATTTGCCGTCGAAACTCGGCAGCTTCAACTTCGGCAACCGATGGACATGCCCACCGTTAGGGATGATAGATGAGTTTAAGAAACTTGCTTCAGCACTCGTAGGTAATTGTACTTGTCGCTTGAAGCGAAACAATTTTTACCTTGGCAGCAATGAACATTTCTTCTTGATTTCCACGTTCGCCATCAATGCTGTGTACGTTTTCAATTTGCGTTTGTATTTGACTTAATTGGCGATAATGTGACTCAAGAATTTAAAACTTCAGCATCCTGGGCGTTGCCACCTTTCGTCACTTTTGTATG
Source organism: Scaptodrosophila lebanonensis (assembly GCF_003285725.1). Taxonomy (NCBI): domain Eukaryota; kingdom Metazoa; phylum Arthropoda; class Insecta; order Diptera; family Drosophilidae; genus Scaptodrosophila; species Scaptodrosophila lebanonensis. The sequence continues at coordinate 78,594 of NW_022060770.1, forward strand.
TAAGTTCTGAATATGTCGTTTAAACACGGTGCGTTGAGCTCTAAGACTCGTTAATCTTGATGCAGCTTTGGCGTTGGTACCCCCAACTCCTGACACGGAGGGAACGTCCTCATCATCACTCATGATGACCGATTGTAGCAACAACTTGATGTAGAAATACCAGCGCAACTATCAATTTTATTACACGACTGTCAGCTATCAGCTGTGACAGTCCCAAACAGTGCGATGGCTTAGCAGCGCAATAATATCAACAATATGTTAATAGGAATATATTAACATAGGTCTCTCTGTTAACAGGAATGTGTTAAGCTATATTATCAAATGACTTGAAAAGCCATGTACTTGGAGCTGCTAGTTCAATCCAAATGTTTTCCTGCTTTATTTGTGAGAACTCACATTTTGGTTTCGCCGTTTGCTTAAAGGCAGATATTTCGCATGAATTATCATTGGCAGATTTCCAAGCCCAGTTTCCCTTACATAATAGTCGACTGCTGATTTGATGGGAGCATCTATTCAATTGGGTTGTGCTAAATAAGACATAGGCGTCTAGGTCAAAATTGTGTACTATATAATTGCTTTGAATATTTGCTATTATGACGTTTTCGTCCCGCATAAATGGTATTGGGATCATTTTGTAAATGATTGATGTTTCTTGCTTAAATAGGGGAATCTCTGCATTGATGACTAGTTTGGAGTCCACTATTATGGCATGTGCTTCTAATAAATTGTAGACCTCTCTTATTTCAGTACCCTTATTGATTCCCGGTAGTTTCATTTTTGGAGGCAACTTTTCTCTAATTTTATTTATTTCTTTACCTAATTGTTGGGAAGTTAATAGCCTCGGTCAATAAGTCGATTATTGCGTTCAGGGTTTCTTCACAATAGTCTATCATCAGATTAACCTGTGCCACACCTATTTGTACTGCTGACAACATTCTGTCCTCATTTCTGCCTTTCACTATCCCTTTCCCTATTGCGTTCAGCTGCGTTTCCAGCCTCTTCAACTCTTCGTTGACTCCGATCGTTGTTTTCTGAAGTAGGTTGACGGTTGCGTCTATTATTGATGTTTGCTTTTTGTGCAATGCGATTATGTCTTCTTGGTTTTGAAGAAGGTTTTTCATGTTTGCCTCAATTTCTTTTCGGTCTTCTGCATTCATCAATCCATATAACCACCGATGAAGGTACCCAAATATTTCTAGTGGGGCTCTTTTAGTTTTGCTGCTTTCTTTGCTTGGTGAATCTATCAATATTCCACTTGCCTCGTTCAAGCGTTGGAAATGCCGATTTGCCGTGTTTATTAATGCCGAGCAACCTTCCATCTGGTGTCCTGTTTCTTTGCACATCTCGTATAACTGTTTTATGTTCTTTCCTATATCCTGCATATCATCAAAAAACGTTTTCAAATCGAAGAAAATAATTAAAGTACATTTTGATGATACGATGTCCATAAATCATGGTATTATCTTCCAATTTTTTTATCCTCTCTTTACTGGGCAGTGGAGTTGCATTTATCTTTTCCGGCTGTATCATTTTTGTATAGGCCTTTTTATCGTTCTATTTTGAGTCTTTATGGAAACTACTCTCACCTTTCCATCGTTTCCTGGGTGGATTTCCTCTATTGGTCCCATTGGCCATCTTGCGGGGCTAGTGTTCTCATTTTTTATAAGCACTAATTGCCCTGTTTTTATATTTGTGATGTTTCTGTTCCATTTGCTGGAGTGTGGTCAAGTATTCTTCTTTCCATTTTTTCCAAAATCGATCTTTTATGCTTGTTAGCAATTTCCATCGGTCCAATGATGATATTGTTCTGTCATCAATTGGATCTGGCACGTCCAATATGGATTTTCCGATTAGGAAATGTCCTGGTGTTAATATGTCCTCCAATTCATTGCTGCTGTCTATCCTGTACAGCGGCCTGGAGTTCAATATTGCTTCTATTTGCACTAGTAACGTACTCATTTCCTCGTACGTTAGCGTGCTGTCTCCTATCACTCTCTTTATATGATACTTTACAGATTTGACCCCGGCCTTCCAGATTCCTCCGAAATGAGGACTTCCCGGGGGAATAAAGTGCCATTCTATCTGTTCTGACTCCCATATCGGTGTTATGCTGTTTTGCTTAATGGCTTGTGCGAAGTCTATATGCAACCTTCGTTCAGCTCCGATGAAGTTTGTTCCATTATCGGAATAAATGTGAGAACATTTTCCTTTTCGTGATATGAGCCTCCTGAATGCTTCTAAAAATGCTTCTGATGTTAAATCACTAACTGCCTCAAGATGTATCGCTTGTGTGCTCATGCAAACAAATACCGCAATGTAACCTTTGTATGACTTGTTTCCTCTGCCTTTTGAGACTCTCATTTTAACTGGCCCGGCATAGTTTACTCCTGAATTTGTAAAGGGATGTGACATTCTAACCCTATACTTTGGCATTTGCCCCATTATTTGTTGCATTTTACACATTGCCTAATGCTTTTCTTTATTTGATTTTTAAGTTGTACTATCTATAATTTCCTTCGAATTCTTGCTTCTACTAGACGATTACCTCCATGCATTGTCTCATTATGTATATTTTCAATTAACATTTTTGAGAGATGGGATTTGTTTAAAATAATTGGGTGTTTCTGGTCGTAATTTATTTCCGCAAACTTTAACCTTCCTCCTACTCTCATTAATCCTTCCTTGTCTATGAATGGACATAGTGATACTATTTTACTATTTGTTTTTATATATTGGCCATTTGTTAATGCCGCTATTTCCTCTGGGAATTATACTTGCTGCTGACATCTGTATATTATCGTTTCTGCTGCTTTAATTTCCGATATTCCGAGTTTCCCTGTCTGTGCTCTTTTCCTGCACAAATCTGCAAATTTCATCACGTACGCTACTACTCTTACCAATTTCTGGTACCTGCTGTACTTGTTTATCAATTCATCTAACCAGTGTTCTTTAATCGAGATGTTTAGCGTGGTTATATCCTTCTCTTGTTCTATGTTGGGCCATGATTCCTCATCATTTTTTAGCCAACTCGGGCCCTCCCACCATAGTTCTTTATGCTTTCATTTCGAAGGTTGAATTCCTCTTGATGCTATGTCCGCTGGATTATCCTTTGATCCTACATGTCTACAGGTAACATCTGGCAACCACTTGTGGATTTCCTCGACTCTCGTTCGCACAAATTTATCTTTGTTTTTCAAATTTCTTATCCAACACAGCGTTATTGTTGAATCACTCCACGCATAAACCCTTTCTGCCACTTTTATAGTTTCTATTGTTTTTTGTAGAAGGTTTGCTAGCAGATGTGCGGCACAAAGTACTAGCTTTGGTAAGGTTTTCCTGTTCTTTATTGGGTTTACCTTTGTCTTGCTTACTAGAATCGTTACGCCTTTGGTCGTTTTCCCATATATTACTGAGGCATATGCTGATTTGGAGGCGTCTGCAAATCCATGAATCTCCATGGGTTCTTCTGTTGCATTTGACCATCTTGGTATTGTAATCTCCTTCACATGCGGTAGATCTTTTAGGAAACTATTTCACTCATCTGCTACTTTTTCATCAAGCGTGCTGTCCCATTTATACTGTGACAGCCATAACTTTTGTATGAATAGTTTGGCCACCACTGTCACTGGTGCTAGCCATCGTAATGGATCAAAAATTCTGGCTAATGCTGACAGTGCTTTTCTTTTCGTGAGCGTTTGTGATAGATTTACATTAATATTAAATGAAAATTCGTCTTTTTTCGGATTCCATTTCAAGCCTAATGTTTTTATAGTTTCTTCGTCTTTTATTTCAAACATTTTGTCTTCTTCCACACACGGGAGTGCTTTCTTAATTTTGTTGTTGTTCGTTGCCCATTTCCGCAAATGAAACCCGTATTCATTTATTTCTTTCGTAATTTCTTGCTGAATGTGTATGCATTGTTCTATAGTTCCTGCCCCAGTCATTAAGTCGTCCATATAAAAATCTTGCTTTATTATTTCAGCAATTTCTTTATCCTGACATCTTTTTGAAACTTCTAACAATGCTCGTGTTGCTAAAAATGGGGCCGACGCTGTGCCATATGTGACCGTCGTCATTTTATACTGCTTTATTGGCTTATTTCTATCGTCCCTCCATAAAATGCGTAAATAATCTTGGTCAGCTGGAGCTATTTTGATTTGCCGATACATTTTTTCTATGTCAGCAGTTAGCACGTACCTATTGCTTCGCCATTTCATTATTATTTCTATTATAGTTTTTTGTAAGTGAGGTCCTAGATGCTGATGGGGCATAGTATTTCCCTTTGCCAGTGTCCTTTGCTTCTTCCATGTGTTGCTTTTCTAAATATTCATCCATGAACGCGCAATACTGTTCATTTAATCCGTAATCGTTTGTAAATCGCTTTTCTAAGTTCATTAAACGGGCTAAGGCTTTTTTCCGTGATTCACCTAGCTTTTTTTCCTCTTCAAAGGGTACTCTGACCACAAATTTCCCATCACTATCTCTAATTGTAGTATCCTCAAACAGCTTCATGCATTCTTCATTCTTTTCAGTAGTTTTTTCTGAAACTTCTTTTAGCTCCCAAAAGTTTTCCAGGTTTACGGTAATTGCATCTACTCTAATTGCCTGTGGGGTCTTAATTGGTCCTGATAAAATCCAGCCTAGCTTCGTTTTTTGTGCTAGGATAGACCCATCTTGTCTTACTCCTTGCATTATTATTTCTGGCAACATATTGCTGCCTATCAAAATGTCGATCCTACTTTTCTTATTAAATAGTGGATCTGCTAGCATTTCATTCTGCCATTGGCTTTTGTTATACTCGAAGCTAGATTGTGGTTGTGGATTTAATATCCGAGGCATTACCAATGCTTCCGACTCAATCACCACTGGGCTAGGAAATCTTGGCCTAATTTTTATATTTATCAGTGAGTTTGAGACTCCAGCCAAACTATCGCCTATACCAAAAATCTGGGTTTTCTTCTTTATTTTCGGAAGCTGCAGTATTTGTGCAGCTTCCTCTGTAATAAAGGTAGGTTGTGATCCTTGGTCTACTACAGCCCTTAAAATTTTCCATTCTCCTGTATACGATTGGACTTCTATCTGCGCTGTTGCAAGGATCGTTGTTGTTGATGCCTTTGCAATCAGCGTTCCCGCTCTACCCTCTTCTTTGTGCAATAGTACATGATGTCTACCATGACATTTCTCACACTTCTTCCGATGATCCTGACATTCGGATCTAAAATCATGCTTTAAGCAAGAGAAGCATCGTCCGATTTCCCTTGCTGCGGTCCATCTCTCTTCTACCGAAAGATTGATGAATTTCCTACAACTCTCTAATGGATGTCCTATCAGTTTGCAATATGGGCATGTTGTTTGTGGGTAGCTCCTACTCGTTTCTTTTGGATAACTTCTGAACGGTTCTTTAAAAACCTTTTGTTTGAATGTTTTTGTTTGCATTGTTTGTATTGCCTGGAGGTGTTGTTCGAGAAACTCCAAAACCTCTTCTAAGGTTTGGATTTCTTTTGTTCTCCTAGTGTACTGTTCATACTGTTGTAGTCCTGCCCTATCGAATTTTCTTAAAACTATCCTAGCCCATACTATATCTTCTTCTTTTATTCCTGTATCCATGCCGTTTATGGCATGAATACATTGTCTAGTAGTATCTAGCAGGGCCTGGACACTTTTTTCCGACTCACTATTCATTGTGGGCTGATCTAATAGTTTGTCCATGTGGTAGGAGAATATTTGTCGCCTATTTTCGTACCTATCTTTTAAAATATGTAATGCCGTTTTATAATTTTCCCTTGAGATTGGTAAATGCTGTATTAGGGAACTCGCCTCCCCCCTAACTAGCTCTTTTAACCTTATAAATTTCTCAACATCGTGTAAGTTTTTGTTCTTGTGCACCAAGTTTCCAAACATATCGGAAAAGCCTGTGCACTGTGCTATATTTCCGAAAAAGAGATGAATTTCAATTTCTTTTAATTTCAATGTGCTATTCGTGCTTTTGTCTTCATTAATTTCTTTCATTTTACGTAAAAAAAAGTCCTTCTACCTCCTCCAATATTTGCCCTATTTCGTTCTCAGTGCTAAAAGGGTCTTTTTTTATTTCCTTTATTTCCTCAAACTTTCCATCTAAGAATTTCTTCGCTTCCCGCGCCTCTAGTCCTACGTAAAAATTTCCACTAATCTGTCTGCCAAATCTTTCGGCCTTGGCTATTACCGTATTTCTTTTCCTTTCCCACCTATGCCTGGCTTCGTCTGGAAATAGGGATGTGGCTGACATGCTCGTCTCCATTGCAGCAGATGGTACGTGTTTTTTAGGTTTGTACCTAGCTAGGCAAGTCATTATATCCCCTCTAACCTTCATCACGTTCGCCCACACGTTCTTGTTCTCCTCTAGGATCTCATGCCTTTTTTCGAATTTTTCCCAGAGCTTCTCTAGCTCTGCTAAGTGCTGTGAATTTTCACACAATGCTTTCTCTCCTAAATTCGTTATATTTTCTATGTCCCTGTAAATCATTTGTTGCTCTACTAACAGATCTTTTATTGATCCCTTGTGAACACCATCTTGTCACCTTTGGTATTATTATTTTCGACAAAAAAGTTTATGTTATTATTTATTTATTTCTTCTTATTTCTATTTTTCTTAATATTAATTTTGAAATGTTCTTAATTTTTCTTAATATCAGTTCTTTTTTGCCCCTTTTTCTTTTTACTCCTGTTATCATTTAATTTTTTTGTTAACAGGTACTTCTTTTGTTCCTGTCCTATTGAAATTTGAGATAATTTGTATAGCTCTCGCAACTGATTCCTAACTCTTTGCCGATTGCCTGGTTTTACTTCTTTCTTTTGGGCTTCGGGCTGTATTTTCGATTTTCTATTTCTCTCCCTATACTCTTCTATAGTAAGCTTTTGCGGTCCTGCATTTGGTTCCGCTGCAGCTTCTATATATGGCCTCGCGACCTTAATAATTCTATTAAATACTCGGTCAAATTCTTCCATATAAGCAATTTGACGTTCGTCGGTGGCTTCCTGGGGTTTCTGACTCATGGGCCAAACCTGGTAGAGGTTTAGCTCTTGTCGTCTTCTTTTGTCCAAACCTTCTATGAGCTTAGCTTCCGCTGCTTCTTCGTCTCTCTTGCGGCCCAAACCTTCGGGATCTGATCTGATGTCGTCCTTCTTCGGCCCAAACCTTGTAGGGATTTGGGACCTGCTGTCTTCTCTGGCTTCTCTCTTCTTCGTCCTTCGGCGGCCCAAACCTTGTAAGGGATCTTTGGGAACCGCTCTTCTTTGACCCTCTTGCTTCTTCGTCCTTCGGCGGCCCAAACCTTGTAAGGGATCTTTGGGAACCGCTCTTCTTTGACCCTCTTGCTTCTTCGTCCTTCGGCGGCCCAAACCTTGTAAGGGATCTTTGGGAACCGCTTTTCTTTGACCCTTTCGCTTCTTCGTCCTTCGGCGGCCCTAACCTTGTAAGGGATCTTTGGGAACCGCTCTTCTTTGAACCTCTTGCTTCTACGTCCTTCGGCGGCCCAAACCTTGTAAGGGATCTTTGGGAATCGCTCTTCTTTGACCCTCTTGGTCCAAACCTGGCAGCGGTTTGCAGGGGTCTTCCTTCTGATTTATCGGCCCAAACTTAGCAGAAGTTTGGCAACCGATTTTACTTTCGTCTTTACTAGACTTGGTATTCTTTTCCTTCCTACTTTAAAGGCTATGGCCTTAATGGTTCGGCTTTTTCGCCTTAAATTTTCATTTTTTGCTTCTGACACCTTTTCGGTAGCTAGTTCGGATGGGCCCGCTATTGCCGACCTCGCCGTTTCCTTGCTCGAAGGACCAAAATGTAAATAGTTCCTTGCTATACAGCTAGAAACTATTCACTATCAGAGGCTACACTTTATCCCATGTAGAGCATCTCTGACAGAACAAAAAAGGAAACAAACCAATGCTTAAATTTCCAATTTCATTCTGATTTTATTTCTAAAATTCCTTCAGTATTTATACAATTTTTGTCTTATTTACTAGGTTTTTCCTTATTCTATCCTAACGGTGTCAAGTGGATTCCCCCTCCATATATATATTCCAAGCCTTTCTTGAACGCAGTGTGCACCCACCCTTAAACGCTGTCGCGGTCCTATTTGCCTATGCATTTTCTGTTACCTACTATGCGTTGGTCTGTACCACTGCTGCATGCGGCTATTTTTAGACCGAGATTTGTTGTTTAGCCTACCTACTGCTTGTGCTCCCTATGCTAACTTCTGAGCTCTTGTTCACTTTTGTGAACACGTCTAAAACAAAGACGCACACAAAAACTCCTTTGAATGCTTTCGAAAAATCGGAAAAGGGCAATGAATACATAGTCACATTAATATGTGACCTTACAAAATATTTAGCAGCCATTCCAATAAAAAGCAAAAGCGCAAATAATGTCGCAAAAGCTATATTCGAAAATTTCATACTCAAGTTTGGTCCAATGAAGACGTTCATTTCGGACATGGGAACCGAGTATAAAAACTAGATTTTAACTGATTTATGCAAGTATATGAAGATCAAGAATCTCGCCTCTACTGCATATCATCATCAAACATTAAGGACAATAGAACGAAGTCATCGAACATTTAATGAATACATTCGTTCATATATCTCTGCAGACAAATCTGATTGATATGTCTGGATTCAATATTTCACTTACATACGAACTAGTATTTGGCAGACTACCAAAACAGTTCATAGATTTAAACACAACTACAAGTAATTACGTAAATCCTATTTACAATTTAGATGACTATTCTAAGGAAATAACGTTTATATTAGAAATAGCATACAAAAGAGCTAGAATTATGTTAGAAAAAGCCAAGGCTTATAGGAAATTAGTATATGACAAAAATAATAATAAATAAAATAATAATAAATACTAAGAATTTTGATTTAAAGGTAGGAGATAAAGTACTTATAAACAAGAAAGGAATGCTAAAGTCGAGCAGGCTCAACTCTTAAATACCCTGTACCACCCCACAAAAAAGTAATTAAATTAATTAATTAATTTAATTAAATTAATTAATTAATTTAATTTAATTAATTAACTAAATCAATTTAATTAATTAACTAAATGAAATATAAAATATTCCATGCATGCATACATACATTTACATTTACATCAGAATCGTGCCTTATGCGTGTTTGTGTACTTTTACATATGTATGTATGTGTGCATTGGGCCTGGTTATATGGCTATAACTTTCTTTCCGATCATTCTATCATAATGAAACTTGGTATACAGATATATATTTACTAATATGTCTACCAAATTTTAGTTCAAAATTCCAAGAATTACGGGAGTTATAGAAAATCGGTAATAGGGGGGGAGTGGGGGGGTGGATCAGAAAAAATGAACAAACTCGTCCTTTCTCGGTCTCAGGAGAATCTGTTTACCAAGTTTGGTTATTCTAGCTCTTATACTTTCGGAGATCCTTGCGTTCATACAGACAGACAGACAGACGGACAGACGGTCAGACGGACAGACGGACATGGCTATATCGACTCGGCTTGTCATGCTGATCAAGAATATATATACTTTGTGGGGTCTACCAAGCCTCCTTCTGTGTGTTCCATGTGCACTCGCACAAAACTAATATACCCTTGTACCCTTTGGGTACAGGGTATAAAAACGAAACAGGGCACAAATTAGACCCAGTATATTTAGGACCATACATAGCAGAGAAAATAGAAGATAATGGTAACATTTTCATTAAAGATAGTAAGAATAAGAAACATAAACAGTACATAAGGATAGGTTACAAATATATATTCAATGAAACGTTTTATGAAAAAAAAAAACTAACAGGTCTGATAAACCTAATAATAATAAAAAAAATTAATTTTTTTTTAATAAGTAATGCAAAACAAACGGGAATAAAATAAAGAAAATTAAAATTCTTCTAAAAAGTCGAATTACAATATAAAGTTGAGTGAAGTTACAGTAAAAACTTCAAATATATTAAAACAAATACAAACAGTAAAAAATTTTCAATGAACACAAATCTATATATATAAAACAGTTTGTCCTGACTGACTGACTGACTGACTGACTGGTGATCAACGCACAGCGCAAACGGTAAAGTCTAGGAAGCTGAAATTTGGACTCAAGTATCCTTCCATAGTCAAGGTGCCCACTAAGAAGGGATTTTGGAAAACTCGAGCTCCAAAGGGGAGAAAACAGGCTCCAACGTTTGTATGAAAAATCTACAGTTTTCATCTGATTAACTTCAAACTTAGATTGTATACTCTCAGAACAATTCCAAGAAAAACTGTATACTAGTTTTTTGATATATTTTTTGGAGCCTAAAATATGGGAGTTTTCCAGTAAAAAAATGTTGGGGCACAAAAGCAAACCGCGTCAACAGCCCACAGCCCACACGGTATAAGATAGGATGCTGAAATTTGGGCTCAAGTTTCCTATCATGGTGTGGATGCGCACTAAGAAGGGATTTTGGAAAATTTGTTTGAAAAATCCGCATTTTTTAGCCGATTGACATAACACTTGGTTTCTGAAATCAATAAAAGAATACAAACAAAACTGCATACGGGTTTTTTTAATTTTTTGTAGGAGCTTGAATTATTGGGGTTTTCTTGGGGCACAAAAGGAACCCGCGTCAACAGCCCACAGCCCAAACGGTAAGAGCTAGAAAGCTGAAATTTGGGCTCAAGTATCCTATCATGGTGTAGATGCGCACTAAGAAGGGATTTTGGAAAATTCGAGCTCCAAAGGGGGGAAAAGTAGCTCCAAACTTTGTTTGAAAAATCCGCAGTTTTCAACCGATCGACTTAGAACTTAGTTTCTAAAATCAATTAAAGAATACAAACAAAACTGCATACTCGGATTTTCGAAATTTGGAGCTTGAATTATTGGGGTTTTAATATTTATTCACTATTTCAAATGAAAAGTTTTTGTTATAAATTTAGTCCGATCGATTTAAAATTTGGATAATGTAATCTACGTAACTAAATCTACAACTTTGCATTCAAGGATTTTCAAAATATGCATTTTACAAAAGCAGGCAGAACAAACAATACAAAATATCAAACAGTTGGGTACAAAAAAGTACACATACACACACACAAACACATGCAAGCAGCTGTTCATGTAGTTGCGTGCAAACGATTGAAATAGCCAAAGCAACATGTGAGACACTAATGTGTGAATGTCCATACATATGTGCACATCTATGTATGTACATGTGTATGTTTGTACATTCGTCTTGCACTGACAGAGCAAGAAATGTTAATTAATTGAAAATTATATAACATTTTTATACTCTGTACATGAAATATACAAGAATATATTAGGTTTGCGGGAGCTGAAAAATGTAACAGGCAGAAGGAGGCGTGGCAGACCCCACAAAGTATATATATTCTTGATCAGCATGACGAGACGAGTCGATCTAGCCCTGTCTGTCCGTCCGTATGAACACCTGGATCTCAGAGACTATAAGAGATAGAGACACCAAATTTTGCACAAAGATGCGTTATGTGTGTATTCTATACGAGTTTGTTTTATTTTTTTGATTTTCCCCCCCACTTCCCCCCTATGGGGGTTTTCCCGATTTTCCATTCGTATAATCGCCTATATCTCGGAGACTACAAGACCTAGGAACACCAAATTTTAGTCCTAGATGCCTTATGTGAATACGCAGAAAATGTATATTTTGGAATTCCCCTCCCTCCCCCCTCTACCACTCAAATCGTAACTCCCGTAATTCTTGGAATTTCGTACTAAAATTTTGGAAATACCCCCAGTTGGTTATTATGTGTCCGTATGCCAAGTTTCATTATGATAGACCAATTTAACAAGAAGTTATAGCCATAAATATATTTGCTGATGCAGCGCTGCTCAAGCGCTGCCCGCGGCTGTTGTTGATGTTGCTGTTTGGTTGACTGCGAAAATGCTTACACAGACACGAATTGATGCGCATAGGCATACATACACTCACACAGACGCAATTGCTATGTAAATGTGAAATTATAAACCCTTTACGTGAGTTTGAATACCGAGAGAGGTAAAATCGATCAAATTTTTGTTTTATAGCCTGTACCCAAAGGGTGAAAGGCTATACTAGTTTTGTGCGCATGTATGTAACACACAGAAAGAGGCGTGGCAGACCCCACAAAGTATATATATTCTTGATCAGGATGAGAAGACGAGTCGATATAGCCATGTCCGTCTGTCCGTCTGACCGTCTGTCCGTCTGTCTGTATGAGCGCACGGATCTCAGTAAGTACAAGAGCTAGGATAACCAAAATTGGTATCAAGGTTCCTATAAGCCCTAGGCAGAACGAGTTTGTTTATTTTTTCTGATACACCCCCCACTCCCCCGCAATTCGTATTTTTTCTTATAACTTCCGTAATTCTCGGAATTTAAAATTAAAATTAAATTCATTAAATTAATTCATTCATTTTATTAATAATTTAATTTTTTTTTAATTTTTTTTTTTTTTTAATTTTTCCTTTTTGTGGAGAGTACAGGCTATTTTACGGTCGGGCTTGCTCGACTGTAGCGTTCTATCTTGTTTATTTTCTTAATTTTTTTTATTTTCTATAATTATTGTAAACATATGTACAGAGTATTTCAAAGTCGAGACACCCGACTTTAGCTTTTTTACTTGTTAAAAGTAATTTTGTCTTTGTTTAGTGCATTTGGCATTAGGGTTTTCATTAATAGCTTTATGCAGCAACAACAAATATCAAATAGTTGGGGACATCACATACACACACTCACACACACAACAAGCAACAGTTCGTGTCTATGTGTGCGGTTCTCTACGTACGGTTGAAAAAGTAAAGAGAAACATACATATGTATGTATGTATGTATGTATGCCTCTGTATGAATATCGCATGTATGTACATTCGTATTAATGTATACATTGGGCAATCGAACACAGTTGTTTGATTGTAAAACAAGATAGAACGCTACAGTCGAGCAAGCCCGACAGTAAAATAGCCTGTACTCTCCACAAAAAGGAAAAATTAAAAAAATTAAAAAAAATTAAATTATTAAAAAAATGAATGAATTAATTAATTAAATTAAATTAGAATACATGTTTATGTTCAGTTTAAACAGCATACATTTACATCACGTACCTATGCGTGTTTATATGCGTGTATGTATGCAGCACAAAGTTGAACAAAAGCAGCAACAACAACAACAGCTGCGGGCAGCGCTGCCGACAGAGCTGCAGGCAGCGCATGAGCAGCGATTTTACTTATGGCTATAACTTTCTTCAGAATTGACCTATCATGATGAAATTTGGCACACGGACACATTAGTACTAACTGGATGTACCTACCAAAATTGATTTTTAAATTCCGAGAATTATGGAAGTTATAAGAAAAAATACGAATTGCGGGGGAGTGGGGGGGTGTATCAGAAAAAATAAACAAACTCGTTCTGCCTAGGGCTTATAGGAACCTTGATACCAATTTTGGTTATCCTAGCTCTTGTACTTACTGAGATCCTTGCGCTCATACAGACAGACCGACAGACGGTCAGACGGACAGACGGACATGGCTATATCGACTCGTCTTCTCATCCTGATCAAGAATATATATACTTTGTGGGGTCTGCCACGCCTCTTTCTGTGTGTTACATACATGCGCACAAAACTAGTATAGCCTTTCACCCTTTGGGTACAGGCTATAAAAATAATGCTCTAAAAACAACAACAACTGCAAGTCATTGGCTCGCTCTTCTTCTTTCGTTTTGACCATTTAATGTTAATTGCAAAGGCAAAACGCTAAAAGTTTACAGTTACCGTCGCTAGGCAACGACTGCGTAAGCGATAGTAAAGCAGAAACCGAATAACGGAGTTACGCATATTCTGCTTCGCATTGCGGGCAGATGTATGTATGTATATGATTTGTTATTATTGATCTCAATAAATAATTAGATTTTATTATTTAAATATTCTGCTTATTCCATTCAAACTTCGATATTTTGATGGTATCGGTGGCTTCAACTATCGAAAGTTTTACTCTAGCAAATTGAGATGAGAATTGTCAGTGCTTTTTGATCGTGGCTCATCGCTGCACGGCATTGACACGAGTGCCGTGTTTCATATTCCGAGTTTGTGCGTGACCGTATTGACTCAACATGGCACGAAAAGACTCAAATGTGAATTTAAAATTAGGATATACCCTTATAATTATTCCCCTTTTTGCACATAGTCTATCTTAAAACGTTGCGTTATCTCTATATATAAAACAGACTAATTGGTGATCAACGCACAGCCTAAACGGTAAAAGATGAAATTTGGACTCAAGTATCCATCATAGTGTAGGAGCACACTAAGAAAGGCTTTTTGAAAATTCTAGCTCCAAAGGGGGGAAAACGAGCTTTAAAAAATATTAGTTATAGTGGTCATGTTCGTTTAACCAAATAGTTTGGGAAGAACAAAAATGTAACGGACTACTGAACAATTTTTTGTCAAGAACAGAAAATGTTCATTTAAATACCTTAAATGCCTTCCTACTGGTAACCTTTAAGGTGAAAACATATGGGTAGGTTATGCACACACAAAATAAATACAATTGGGAACATTATATTGAGCCGGGTTAAGATAACCTGCTAGTAGTTAATAAACGTATAATTATAAGCACAAATACTGACCTCGCAAAGACGGGCAAGACCTGCTATGCATAGGTTTGCAGTTATCACTTTGAAATAAAAAAGGGCATTTGAAAGTAATATTAACTAATTACAGTAATAAGCATATTAAACCTTCCTAATACTTACATCGGTAAATCCAGAAATCGTATTCATCCTCCAAAGTTATTAAACCATTACGTAATGTTAAGGTTTTGTCATTGAAAAGATGTCGTATTTGTGATGCCCACAATATAGCAATTGATTCCAAATTTTTCAAAAATTCCCGATCATATGCAATGCTTCCCCTTTCTATATGCCTTACAACAAATGGTGAGTAAAGTACAGTCATTCCAGACATTTTATAATGAATACCAGTGAGGAATGTTAGAAATTTGTCGAGTGATTTACTGAATCTTTGCTTTACGCTATCGCTCCATATTGTATAGTTACGAAAAACTGGTGCATAGACTAATTCCATTACACGTAGGAGACAGCCGTCCACGTCATCATGGATAGAACCAAATATAATCTCGTCGTAAAAACCATAAACAGTGAAAATATGATTAATGGGGCGAACAAAGTAATTTATGTCAAGCACTGGAGCAACTGGAAAACCTAAGCATGCTGTCAGCGTATTGCTATCATAAAATATGCTTAAAATTGGTTCTTTACAATCGTATATCCATCGTCGTATAATGTTTACTGATGTGTCATTCCAATCACGATGATCAAGGAAATATAATATTGTCATACGTTTTATATTTTCAACACATATTTCTAACTCTTCTTTGGAATACGTGGAAAGGAAAACAGGAGCTCTCAATTCTTGAGCTTCAATATGCACTATAAGAATATGATACGCTTATTACTAAATCGAAAACATAAAAAAATAACACTTACCACCGTCGTCATTCAAATCGGAGTCAGTTAGTTGATCATCAAAACCTACCATTTTGTAATATTATTTGTATAGGAATTATAGCTGACACAATTAATAATCAAACACAAATTTCTCAGAAATATTGATAGCCTATTCAGCTATAAATACAAGTATACTACAGAATAGGTGTTTTGTCATGATTTTAGTTGTATGTGTGGTTCTAGCTAAAGTTGAGTGTCCCGACTTTAAAATACTATGTACATATGTGGAGAATAATTATGCGTGGGTGTGTGTGTCTGTGTATGTCTCGTGTGCCTGCGCAAAGCAGTAACAACAGCTCAGATAACCACAGTCGGTGGTTATTTCAATTTCAATAATGGGTCGTCTCATGACTATCGCCTCCTTGCACGCACCCTTTGAGCACAGGCTATAAGAAAACGTGGAGAAGCTAATGGCGTATATATATATATATATAATTAATAAATAATACAATAATAACTAAAGTGTCAAAGTGAAGAACTTTCGATTACTACATATATATATATATATATATATATATATATATATATATATATATATATATATATATATATATATATATATATTATGTAGTGTGTGGGTAGATATGGTGTTTGTATTTATCCATTTTTGTTGCATGGGCAGAATTCGGAAGGAGTGCACTTCTTGCTACGCTCTAACTTAGCTCGCCGGATATGGGGTGGGGTTCTTACCTCCTTCTGCCATACTACTACCACAATAGTTTAAGTGCACATTAATAAAAAAAAACCAACAGTTCAATTGACAATAAAATAAAAATCCAAAGTTGAAGAATAATCGTTCTTGAAACCCTACTGAATAGGATTGGATTTGGCAATATCTAGTGAGGAGCATAGATGTTGTTAGCATCCTCGTCTGTACCCACCCGACCATGGCAATATAAGTTGTTTAGGTATTGCCCCATAGGAACTTTATATATATATATATATATATATATATATATGTAGTAATCGAAAGTTCTTCACTTTGACACTTTAGTTATTATTGTATTATTTATTAATTATAGTTTGTTTGGTGACAATATGCTTATTATATTATGGTTATATTATATCGTTTAATGACGATAGTTAATGTTGTGGGTAATGAATATATTGGCTTAGCTTAATTTACAAACGACGATGCGATCGAAACGAGATTCTCTTGGCAACTCACGTAGTATGGTGAAATGCAATAGCAAGACTTTCTCTACCTCATACCTGCCATGATTCTTTACTTTAACCACTTTATAAGGATCTAAAAACTTTCCTTTCAATTTTAATCCTGTTCCGTACTGTGTGCGCTTAATAGCCACCAGATCATTCACTTTATATGCACGACTAGTCTTTCTTTCGGAATCATACTGTCTCTTATTCTCATTTTGTAGCTTCTGTATGTTTTCACGGGCCTGTTCACGTATGTTATTACGCTCGTGTTCCAGTTCCACTATTAACTCTTCCTTGATTAATTCCTTAATTTCTTTATCATCTGATAAGCGCATTTCAATACCTGTCAAAAGCCTAAACGGTGAAAACTTTGTACTTGTCTTGGTGGTGTGTCATTAATAACCTGCTGCACTCTTCCCAAATGCTTGTACCAACTTCCGGGATATTCAAGACTCAGCTTTGAAAGCATAGGCACCACAATCTTGTGCATTCTTTCAACCTGGCCATTACCGCGTGGTACTCCAGTAGCAATTAATAAATGGATTATTTTTTGTGTCATGCAATGCTGTCCCCCTATCTGACACAATCCTAGAGGGGTTTCAAAAATTGGTAGCCTGCCTTTCTAAGCAACTGATTACTTCATCGGCCCCAGTACTGCGTGTCGGGTACAACCACACGAATTTTGAAAATGCGTCAACGATCACTAAGATGTGGTTATAGCGTTTATTTGTGAATTCCATTGGCCCTACGTGATCAATATGATAAGTGGATAAAGGCTTATCCCCCTTGTCTATTGGTGCCAAAAAGCCTTCCCCTTTTCCAGCTTTTGCATTAACTACAATGCACTCTACGCAACTGTTTACGATGCGAGAAACCTTTTCTTTCAACTTTGGAATATAATAGTTTTTCTCTACAAGATCTTGTGGTTTCTTTTTTGAGAAATGACCTTGCTTATGAGCAATTAATATTATTTCATTTTCCATTTGGCTAGGTATGACTATGAGCTCTCGACTTGGATCTTTAAAAGAATTTGGTTTTCAATGTAAAAGTCCTCATATCCCTTTTCCTCAACGATTGCTTCTCAATACCTCGGTCCAATTATCTAAAAGTTGAGCTTCCTTTAAACGATGAGCTACGCTATCAGTCAATATATAACGCGATACCCGACTCAATGCGTCCACGTGCCGCATCTTGGAGCCTGACCGATGCTCAATATTAAAATCAAAATCTTGGAGATACATTGCCCATCTTGCAACACGCAATGGAACATCCTTTTTCTTGAGTGTCATAGTAAACGCGTTGCAATCAGTTACTATTTTAAGCTTTATGCCCAATACATACACTCGCCA
The DNA here is from genome assembly GCF_003285725.1 of Scaptodrosophila lebanonensis. NCBI lineage: Eukaryota > Metazoa > Arthropoda > Insecta > Diptera > Drosophilidae > Scaptodrosophila > Scaptodrosophila lebanonensis. The sequence goes on from NW_022060770.1 coordinate 96,642, forward strand.
CTTTATCAAGGCACCCATTACTGCAAGAACTTCGAGTTCGTAAGAGCTATACTTTTCTTCACAGGCCGTGGTCTTCCGACTCATGTACTGAACAGGGTGAAAAGCTCCATCTTCGGAATCCTTTTGGAGCAACACTCCCCCGAAACCGTATTTACACGCGTCTGTGTGAATTTCCGTTTCCAGTCTGGCATCATACAACTTTAGCACAGGACCGCTAGTTAATGCTGATTTTAATTGGTGGAATGCAACATTTTGCAACTCTCTAAATTCAAACTTGGCATCCTTTCGCAAAATGTCCGACAGAGACTTAGCCATTACGGCATATCCTTCCACGAATCTCCTAAAATAAGATGTCAGCCCCAAAAAGCGTTGAACTGCCTTCTTATTGTGCGGTGTTGGAAAATTAGCAACCGCTTGAGTTTTTTCTTCGCCTGGCTTTATGGTGCCATCTTGCACAATATAACCCAAGAAGTTCACCTTCTTTGCAATATCTGGCACTTAGACCAATTTATGCGCAAACCATTTCTACTTGCAACTTCGAGTACTCTTTCAAGTTTTACGAGTCCGTCATATACGTCTCTGCTGGGAATAATTATATCGTCCATATAGACGACCGCGTCCCCATTTACAATCAACTCCCGCATGACTGCCATTATAAATCTAGTGAAAACTGCTGGGGAGTTTGATATACTAAAAGGTACAAACAGAAACTCAAACTGCCCATTCATGGTAACGAACGATGTGTATTTCTGGGAACCTGCCTCGACAGGCACATGGAAAAATCCATTTGTTAAATCCAATGTTGAGTAAACTAATGCACCCTGAAGCTTTTCCAAGACACAATCCATCTGTGGCATGGGAAAATTATCTCTTATCACTTTCTCATTCAACTTCCTGTAATCGCAACATAACCGTTTCTTTCCATTCTTTTTTGTAACCAAAATGACTGGTGAAGCATATTCGGATGTGCTCGGCTTTATAATTCCATCTGCTAACCATTCTTTTATTTGCTCGTCAACTATCTTTTGTCACATACTGCCATGCGCCTTGGATGTTGATATACTGGCAACTCATCGGTTAATAGGATTTTCATATCAATCTGAGCATTCGGATTTCTAACAGGCTTATAAACTTTGATTAATTGCTTAACTTTATTTGCTTCCGACACTTTCAAATGAGACAAATTTAACTCTATACCCATTTCATCCTCTATTAGGCTAAACATACACATACTCTTAAATTCATCTAACAACTCGCTGCAGTGACCATTCTCAAAACCTACAATTTTGTTAAATTCATTTGATGCCTTGCTTATCAATTCTGTGCCCATTTTAGTTACTATCATATCGACATTGTTAAGTATTGTCCTGCCAAGTATGGCCTCGAAAGCCATGTCTTCATCTGGAACCACGTGAAACTCAAGTCGCATCTCTATGCCATCAATCTTCACAAGTAGAACAAAGCTTCCAAACGTCAAAACTTGATTGTCGCCTATACCGGTTAAGCATTTTGCGCATCCAGTAAATTGTTTAATGCCTAGCTTGAAAAAGACACATCTGCGCATAAGACACAAGTCCGCTCCAGTATCTAAAAGTCCTTTAAAAATTATTGAACCATGGACAACTTCTTTTAATTCGAGACCCGAAGCGGTAAAATTGCTTGACGGCTTAGTTACCTGCTTCGCCTCCTGCACTATGTTCATCGACCTTTCTTGTTTGATTTGGACATCGGACTTGCATTGCGCTGCGCGATGACCTAGTTTTCCACATTTAAAACAATTAAGATCCTTGCTTGTGCAATCTTTTCTAACATGCGACGTCTCACCACATTTAAAACATTTGCGTGCTTTTTCTGTAACCCATTCCTTGTTTGTTTTGCTTCCGCTCTTATCACCTTGTGTTTCATAACTGTTTAACGACGCGCATGAACCACGAGCTTTTTGATAAGCTTCTATTTGGACTTTTAATTGTTTAGTAGTTTTCGCCTGGTACAACAGTGATTTGTTTGCCCTAGAATCCGGTATACCTTCTACAAAATACTCAATAAGGCTTTCGTCATCGAGATTTGTGTGCTTTGCTATTTCCATAAGAGCATATAAAAAATCTTTTAGGGTCTCACCCTTTCTTTGTCGCCGCTTACCTAAACGTCGGTGGACCTCTGCCGCTGACAACTTGACCTGAAACTCTTCAGTCAATGCCTCTTTCAACGAGTCCCAATTCCGAATATCGCGCTGACTGCGAATAAAAGATCTTGCAGCTCCTTCTAATAGTTGCTTTGCATACACAAACAATTGTAATTGATTCCATTGCACTGTAGCTGCACATTCCTCCATCTCACAAACCCACTGAGAAATATCGATTGAGCCTGACCGATCGAACTTTGAAACACTGCCTTCTACATCCTTTAGAGAAAACCAAGACCTAGTATGTTCTACACTCCGCATTAATGGTGCCGTGTTTACAGAAGGTTCAAAATCTCGTTCCTATCCATCTTACAATGTAATGAGTTTACTTAGCTCTCTACTGTTAGGAAAATACTTAAGGAATACTAAGGTTAGTAGTGATGATGCACATGCAATCTTAAAAATATCCCAAATATTGTGTATATAACTGCCCTTGTTGTTTTGCTTCTTCTTGTTGTTTTGCTTCTTCTTGTTGTTATGTTTACTCTTGTCACTAGCCATATGGTTAGTGCTCTTGTTATGCTTCTTCTTGTTTCTGTTGCCCAAAAAGTGCACAACTTATCCGCTTTGCGGGGCCAGCAAAATTTCCGTTGACTTTAAAACTGGCTTCTGTATTTAGCCACCCAAATTTTATCTCACCGAATTCACCGAGTTGTCAGTTCTGCTTCAGCCTTCCCTCGTAGCACGCACCAGCCTTCTCGCTTGCGTAACAGCACTAAATTCAAACTTGGCATCCTTTCGCAAAATGTCCGACAGAGGCTTAGCCATTACAGCATATCCTTCCACGAATCTCCTAAAATAAGATGTCAGCCCCAAAAAGCGTTGAACTGCCTTCTTATCGTGCGGTGTTGGAAAATTAGCAACCGCTTGAGTTTTTTCTTCGCCTGGCTTTATGGTTCCATCTTGCACAATATAACCCAAGAAGTTCACCTTCTTTTGCAATATATGACACTTAGACCAATTTATGCGTAAACCATTTCTACTTGCAACTTCGAGTACTCTTTCAAGTTTTACGAGTCCGTCATATACGTCTCTGCTGGGAATAATTATATCGTCCATATAGACGACCGCGTCCCCATTTACAATCAACTCCCGCATGACTGCCATTATAAATCTAGTGAAAACTGCTGGGGAGTTTGATATACTAAAAGGTACAAACAGAAACTCAAACTGCCCATTCATGGTAACGAACGATGTGTATTTCTGGGAACCTGCCTCGACAGGCACATGGAAAAATCCATTTGTTAAATCCAATGTTGAGTAAACTAATGCACCCTGAAGCTTTTCCAAGACACAATCCATCTGTGGCATGGGAAAATTATCTCTTATCACTTTCTCATTCAACTTTCTGTAATCGCAACATAACCGTTTCTTTCCATTCTTTTTTGTAACCAAAACGACTGGTGAAGCATATTCGGATGTGCTCGGCTTTATAATTCTGCTAACCATTCTTTTATTTGCTCGTCAACTATCTTTTGGTCACATACTGCCATGCGCCTTGGATGTTGATATACTGGCAACTCATCGGTTAATAGGATTTTCATATCAATCTGAGCATTCGGATTTCTAACAGGCTTATAAACTTTGATTAATTGCTTAACTTTATTTGCTTCCGACACTTTCAAATGAGACAAATTTAACTCTATACCCATTTCATCCTCTATTAGGCTAAGCATACACATACTCTTAAATTCATCTAACAACTCGCTGCAGTGACCATTCTCAAAACCTACAATTTTGTTAAATTCATTTGATGCCTTGCTTATCAATTCTGTGCCCATTTTAGTTACTATCATATCGACATTGTTAAGTATTGTCCTGCCAAGTATGGCCTCGAAAGCCATGTCTTCATCTGGAACCACGTGAAACTCAAGTCGCATCTCTATGCCATCAATCTTCACAAGTAGAACGAAGCATCCAAACGTCAAAACTTGATTGTCGCCTATACCGGTTAAGCATTTTGCGCATCCAGTAAATTGTTTAATGCCTAGCTTGAAAAAGACACATCTGCGCATAAGACACAAGTCCGCTCCAGTATCTAAAAGTCCTTTAAAAATTATTGAACCATGGACAACTTCTTTTAATTCGAGACCCGAAGCGGTAAAATTGCTTGACGGCTTAGTTACCTGCTTCGCCTCCTGCACTATGTTCATCGACCTTTCTTGTTTGATTTGGACATCAGACTTGCATTGCGCTGCGCGATGACCTAGTTTTCCACATTTAAAACAATTAAGATCCTTGCTTGTGCAATCTTTTCTAACATGCGACGTCTCACCACATTTAAAACATTTGCGTGCTTTTTCTGTAACCCATTCCTTGTTTGTTTTGCTTCCGCTCTTATCACCTTGTGTTTCATAACTGTTTAACGACGCGCATGAACCACGAGCTTTTTGATAAGCTTCTATTTGGACTTTTAATTGTTTAGTAGTTTTCGCCTGGTACAACAGTGATTTGTTTGCCCTAGAATCCGGTATACCGTTCTACAAAATACTCAATAAGGCTTTCGTCATCGAGATTTGTGTGCTTTGCTATTTCCATAAGAGCATATAAAAAATCTTTTACGGTCTCACCCTTTCTCTGTCGCCGCTTACCTAAACGTCGGTGGACCTCTGCCGCTGACAACTTGACCTGAAACTCTTCAGTCAATGCCTCTTTCAACGAGTCCCAATTCCGAATATCGCGCTGACTGCGAATAAAAGATCTTGCAGCTCCTTCTAATAGTTGCTTTGCATACACAAACAATTGTAATTGATTCCATTGCACTGTAGCTGCACATTCCTCCATCTCACAAACCCACTGAGAAACATCGATTGAGCCTGACCCATCGAACTTTGAAACACTGCCTTCTACATCCTTTAGAGAAAACCAAGACCTAGTATGTTCTACACTCCGCATTAATGGTGCCGTGTTTACAGAAGTATCTCCATCTGAATCTTCATCTTTGGCTTGTAATCCAAAATGCTCAAGCAATCGTGCTTGCAATTCACATTTTCGCCCTGTAGTTATTAAATGCAGCTCGGCTAATTTTGCTCGCAAACTCTCGACACGAAGGTTCAAAATCTCGTTCCTATCCATCTTACAATGTAATGAGTTTACTTAGCACTCTACTGTTAGGAAAATACTTAAGGAATACTAAGGTTAGAAGTGATGATGCACATGCAATCTTAAAAATATCCCAAATATTGTGTATATAACTGCCCTTGTTGTTTTGCTTCTTGTTGTTGTTTTGCTTCTTCTTGTTGTTATGCTTAGTGCTCTTGTTATGCTTCTTCTTGTTTCTGTTGCCCAAAAAGTGCACAACTTATCCGCTTTGCGGGGCCAGCAAAATTTCCGTTGACTTTAAAACTGGCTTCTGTATTTAGCCACCCAAATTTTATCTCACCGAATTCACCGAGTTGTCAGTTCTGCTTCAGCCTTCCCTCGTAGCACGCACCAGCCTTCTCGCTTGCGTAACAGCACTCTATGTTTCACCACACCAGCCTTCTCACTTGCGTAACAAGTCTGCACTCCCGATCTATGTTATATTTTTCACCACACTCTACGGACTGGCCTTCTCGCCTGCGTAATCGCTCTGGAAACAGCAACCAGATTTTCCTCCAGCCTTCGTAGTACGCACCGGCCTTCTCGCCTGCGTAACCGTTCAGCTTCCAAATCCTCCACCAAAGATAACAAATTCTATGCGTTGTGTAGCCCAAGATCACTACTTCATGTGGTACGCACCAGCCCTCTCGCTTGCGTAACCACAGTCTCCAGATCAATGCTATCTCGACTCTTCACACACACACGCACCCGCTTCTGCTTCTCGTGGCTTGTTGTTGACCGTCGTTGCTATACTACAATTTGTATGTATATCCAGGCACAAATGCCGTTACTTGCACATTCCTGCCGTTGCCTCTCGTTTCTCTTCTCTGACGCTATCTGCTTGCGGCGTCTCTTTCGCTCTCGCTCGCACTTTTATAGCCGCCTGAGTCTCTTTATTTAAACTTCGTTTTTTGTTTATTCAAACAATTTCACGACTGTACCATTCACAATTTTGTATAACATTGATCGCGCACGTCTTTGTAATTGTCTTCAAGCCAAAATTCATCCCGGACGAGCCCCCAAATGTAGTAATCGAAAGTTCTTCACTTTGACACTTTAGTTATTATTGTATTATTTATTAATTATAGTTTGTTTGGTGACAATATGCTTATTATACCCTGTACCCGTAGGGTAAAAAGGGTATATTAGGTTTGTGCAAAGTATGTAACATACAGAAGGAAGCATCTCCGACCCCATAAAGTATATATATTCTTGATCAGCATGACGAGAGAAATCGATCTAGACATGTCCGTCCGTCTGTCCGTCCGTCTGTCCGTCCGTCTGGATGAACGCAAGGATCTCAGAAACTATAAAAGCTGGAATAACCAAAGTTGGTATCCAGATTCTCCTAGGTCCGAGTAAGGACGAGTTTATTTTATTTTTTGGAATTTCCCCCCCTTCTCCCGCTACAGAATTTCGTCAATAGCGTCCACATTTCAAATGCTACCTAAACCAAACTTTGCACACATAATTTATATGTAATTGTCTATTGTTTTATTCAATTCGGTCAATTCTAAGAAAAGTTATTAGCAAAACAAATTTTCGCCAGTACAACCCCCACAAACTGCAGCAACAAGTTCGCTCTTCTTCTTCCTCTTTTTGCTGCTGCTATGGGCGCATATAACTCAGTGACGCAAGTTAACCTGGGTACAGGGTATTACACTGTCGGGCTTGCTCGACTGTAGCGTTCTCTCTTGTTATATTATGGTTATATACTAAAAGGTACAAACAGAAACTCAAACTGCCCATTCATGGTAACGAACGATGTGTATTTCTGGGAACCTGCCTCGACAGGCACATGGAAAAATCCATTTGTTAAATCCAATGTTGAGTAAACTAATGCACCCTGAAGCTTTTCCAAGACACAATCCATCTGTGGCATGGGAAAATTATCTCTTATCACTTTCTCATTCAACTTCCTGTAATCGCAACATAACCGTTTCTTTCCATTCTTTTTTGTAACCAAAATGACTGGTGAAGCATATTCGGATGTGCTCGGCTTTATAATTCCATTTGCTAACCATTCTTTTATTTGCTCGTCAACTATCTTTTGTCACATACTGCCATGCGCCTTGGATGTTGATATACTGGCAACTCATCGGTTAATAGGATTTTCATATCAATCTGAGCATTCGGATTTCTAACAGGCTTATAAACTTTGATTAATTGCTTAACTTTATTTGCTTCCGACACTTTCAAATGAGACAAATTTAACTCTATACCCATTTCATCCTCTATTAGGCTAAACATACACATACTCTTAAATTCATCTAACAACTCGCTGCAGTGACCATTCTCAAAACCTACAATTTTGTTAAATTCATTTGATGCCTTGCTTATCAATTCTGTGCCCATTTTAGTTACTATCATATCGACATTGTTAAGTATTGTCCTGCCAAGTATGGCCTCGAAAGCCATGTCTTCATCTGGAACCACGTGAAACTCAAGTCGCATCTCTATGCCATCAATCTTCACAAGTAGAACGAAGCATCCAAACGTCAAAACTTGATTGTCGCCTATACCGGTTAAGCATTTGGCGCATCCAGTAAATTGTTTAATGCCTAGCTTGAAAAAGACACATCTGCGCATAAGACACAAGTCCGCTCCAGTATCTAAAAGTCCTTTAAAAATTATTGAACCATGGACAACTTCTTTTAATTCGAGACCCGAAGCGGTAAAATTGCTTGACGGCTTAGTTACCTGCTTCGCCTCCTGCACTATGTTCGTCGACCTTTCTTGTTTGATTTGGACATCAGACTTGCATTGCGCTGCGCGATGACCTAGTTTTCCACATTTAAAACAATTAAGATCCTTGCTTGTGCAATCTTTTCTAACATGCGACGTCTCACCACATTTAAAACATTTGCGTGCTTTTTCTGTAACCCATTCCTTGTTTGTTTTGCTTCCGCTCTTATCACCTTGTGTTTCATAACTGTTTAACGACGCGCATGAACCACGAGCTTTTTGATAAGCTTCTATTTGGACTTTTAATTGTTTAGTAGTTTTCGCCTGGTACAACAGTGATTTGTTTGCCCTAGAATCCGGTATACCGTTCTACAAAATACTCAATAAGGCTTTCGTCATCGAGATTTGTGTGCTAATGTTTACTGATGTGTCATTCCAATCACGATGATCAAGGAAATATAATATTGTCATACGTTTTATATTTTCAACACATATTTCTAACTCTTCTTTGGAATACGTGGAAAGGAAAACAGGAGCTCTCAATTCTTGAGCTTCAATATGCACTATAAGAATATGATACGCTTATTACTAAATCGAAAACATAAAAAAATAACACTTACCACCGTCGTCATTCAAATCGGAGTCAGTTAGTTGATCATCAAAACCTACCATTTTGTAATATTATTTGTATAGGAATTATAGCTGACACAATTAATAATCAAACACAAATTTCTCAGAAATATTGATAGCCTATTCAGCTATAAATACAAGTATACTACAGAATAGGTGTTTTGTCATGATTTTAGTTGTATGTGTGGTTCTAGCTAAAGTTGAGTGTCCCGACTTTAAAATACTATGTACATATGTGGAGAATAATTATGCGTGGGTGTGTGGGTCTGTGTATGTCTCGTGTGCCTGTGCAAAGCAGTAACAACAGCTCAGATAACCACAGTCGGTGGTTATTTCAATTTCAATAATGGGTCGTCTCATGACTATCGCCTCCTTGAGCACAGGCTATAAGAAAACGTGGAGAAGCTAATGGCGTATATATATATATATATAATTAATAAATAATACAATAATAACTAAAGTGTCAAAGTGAAGAACTTTCGATTACTACATATATATATATATATATATATATATATATATATGTGTGGGTAGATATGGTGTTTGTATTTATCCATTTTTGTTGCATGGGCAGAATTCGGAAGGAGTGCACTTCTTGCTACGCTCTAACTTAGCTCGCCGGATATGGGGTGGGGTTCTTACCTCCTTCTGCCATACTACACTACCACAATAGTTTAAGTGCACATTAATAAAAAAAAACCAACAGTTCAATTGACAATAAAATAAAAATCCAAAGTTGAAGAATAATCGTTCTTGAAACCGTACTGAATTGGATTGGATTTGGCAATATCTAGTGAGGAGCATAGATGTTGTTAGCATCCTCGTCTGTACCCACCCGACCATGGCAATATAAGTTGTTTAGGTATTGCCCCATAGGAACTTTATATATATATATATATATATATATATATATATATATATATATATATATATATATATATATATGTAGTAATCGAAAGTTCTTCACTTTGACACTTTAGTTATTATTGTATTATTTATTAATTATAGTTTGTTTGGTGACAATATGCTTATTATATTATGGTTATATTATATCGTTTAATGACGATAGTTAATGTTGTGGGTAATGAATATATTGGCTTAGCTTAATTTACAAACGACGATGCGATCGAAACGAGATTCTCTTGGCAACTCACGTAGTATGGTGAAATGCAATAGCAAGACTTTCTCTACCTCATACCTGCCATGATTCTTTACTTTAACCACTTTATAAGGATCTAAAAACTTTCCTTTCAATTTTAATCCTGTTCCGTACTGTGTGCGCTTAATAGCCACCAGATCATTCACTTTATATGCACGACTAGTCTTTCTTTCGGAATCATACTGTCTCTTATTCTCATTTTGTAGCTTCTGTATGTTTTCACGGGCCTGTTCACGTATGTTATTACGCTCGTGTTCCAGTTCCACTATTAACTCTTCCTTGATTAATTCCTTAATTTCTTTATCATCTGATAAGCGCATTTCAATACCTGTCAAAAGCCTAAACGGTGAAAACTTTGTACTTGTCTTGGTGGTGTGTCATTAATAACCTGCTGCACTCTTCCCAAATGCTTGTACCAACTTCCGGGATATTCAAGACTCAGCTTTGAAAGCATAGGCACCACAATCTTGTGCATTCTTTCAACCTGGCCATTACCGCGTGGTACTCCAGTAGCAATTAATAAATGGATTATTTTTTGTGTCATGCAATGCTGTCCCCCTATCTGACACAATCCTAGAGGGGTTTCAAAAATTGGTAGCCTGCCTTTCTAAGCAACTGATTACTTCATCGGCCCCAGTACTGCGTGTCGGGTACAACCACACGAATTTTGAAAATGCGTCAACGATCACTAAGATGTGGTTATAGCGTTTATTTGTGAATTCCATTGGCCCTACGTGATCAATATGATAAGTGGATAAAGGCTTATCCCCCTTGTCTATTGGTGCCAAAAAGCCTTCCCCTTTTCCAGCTTTTGCATTAACTACAATGCACTCTACGCAACTGTTTACGATGCGAGAAACCTTTTCTTTCAACTTTGGAATATAATAGTTTTTCTCTACAAGATCTTGTGGTTTCTTTTTTGAGAAATGACCTTGCTTATGAGCAATTAATATTATTTCATTTTCCATTTGGCTAGGTATGACTATGAGCTCTCGACTTGGATCTTTAAAAAGAATTTGGTTTTCAATGTAAAAGTCCTCATATCCCTTTTCCTCAACGATGCTTCTCAATACCTCGGTCCAATTATCTAAAAGTTGAGCTTCCTTTAAACGATGAGCTACGCTATCAGTCAATACATAACGCGATACCCGACTCAATGCGTCCACGTGCCGCATCTTGGAGCCTGACCGATGCTCAATATTAAAATCAAAATCTTGGAGATACATTGCCCATCTTGCAACACGCAATGGAACATCCTTTTTCTTGAGTGTCATAGTAAACGCGTTGCAATCAGTTACTATTTTAAGCTTTATGCCCAATGCATACACTCGCCACTTTATCAAGGCACCCATTACTGCAAGAACTTCGAGTTCGTAAGAGCTATACTTTTCTTCACAGGCCGTGGTCTTCCGACTCATGTACTGAACAGGGTGAAAAGCTCCATCTTCGGAATCCTTTTGGAGCAACACTCCCCCGAAACCGTATTTACACGCGTCTGTGTGAATTTCCGTTTCCAGTCTGGCATCATACAACTTTAGCACAGGACCGCTAGTTAATGCTGATTTTAATTGGTGGAATGCAACATTTTGCAACTCTCTAAATTCAAACTTGGCATCCTTTCGCAAAATGTCCGACAGAGACTTAGCCATTACGGCATATCCTTCCACGAATCTCCTAAAATAAGATGTCAGCCCCAAAAAGCGTTGAACTGCCTTCTTATTGTGCGGTGTTGGAAAATTAGCAACCGCTTGAGTTTTTTCTTCGCCTGGCTTTATGGTGCCATCTTGCACAATATAACCCAAGAAGTTCACCTTCTTTTGCAATATCTGGCACTTAGACCAATTTATGCGCAAACCATTTCTACTTGCAACTTCGAGTACTCTTTCAAGTTTTACGAGTCCGTCATATACGTCTCTGCTGGGAATAATTATATCGTCCATATAGACGACCGCGTCCCCATTTACAATCAACTCCCGCATGACTGCCATTATAAATCTAGTGAAAACTGCTGGGGAGTTTGATATACTAAAAGGTACAAACAGAAACTCAAACTGCCCATTCATGGTAACGAAAGATGTGTATTTCTGGGAACCTGCCTCGACAGGCACATGGAAAAATCCATTTGTTAAATCCAATGTTGAGTAAACTAATGCACCCTGAAGCTTTTCCAAGACACAATCCATCTGTGGCATGGGAAAATTATCTCTTATCACTTTCTCATTCAACTTCCTGTAATCGCAACATAACCGTTTCTTTCCATTCTTTTTTGTAACCAAAATGACTGGTGAAGCATATTCGGATGTGCTCGGCTTTATAATTCCATTTGCTAACCATTCTTTTATTTGCTCGTCAACTATCTTTTGTCACATACTGCCATGCGCCTTGGATGTTGATATACTGGCAACTCATCGGTTAATAGGATTTTCATATCAATCTGAGCATTCGGATTTCTAACAGGCTTATAAACTTTGATTAATTGCTTAACTTTATTTGCTTCCGACACTTTCAAATGAGACAAATTTAACTCTATACCCATTTCATCCTCTATTAGGCTAAACATACACATACTCTTAAATTCATCTAACAACTCGCTGCAGTGACCATTCTCAAAACCTACAATTTCGTTAAATTCATTTGATGCCTTGCTTATCAATTCTGTGCCCATTTTAGTTACTATCATATCGACATTGTTAAGTATTGTCCTGCCAAGTATGGCCTCGAAAGCCATGTCTTCATCTGGAACCACGTGAAACTCAAGTCGCATCTCTATGCCATCAATCTTCACAAGTAGAACAAAGCTTCCAAACGTCAAAACTTGATTGTCGCCTATACCGGTTAAGCATTTTGCGCATCCAGTAAATTGTTTAATGCCTAGCTTGAAAAAGACACATCTGCGCATAAGACACAAGTCCGCTCCAGTATCTAAAAGTCCTTTAAAAATTATTGAACCATGGACAACTTCTTTTAATTCGAGACCCGAAGCGGTAAAATTGCTTGACGGCTTAGTTACCTGCTTCGCCTCCTGCACTATGTTCATCGACCTTTCTTGTTTGATTTGGACATCGGACTTGCATTGCGCTGCGCGATGACCTAGTTTTCCACATTTAAAACAATTAAGATCCTTGCTTGTGCAATCTTTTCTAACATGCGACGTCTCACCACATTTAAAACATTTGCGTGCTTTTTCTGTAACCCATTCCTTGTTTGTTTTGCTTCCGCTCTTATCACCTTGTGTTTCATAACTGTTTAACGACGCGCATGAACCACGAGCTTTTTGATAAGCTTCTATTTGGACTTTTAATTGTTTAGTAGTTTTCGCCTGGTACAACAGTGATTTGTTTGCCCTAGAATCCGGTATACCTTCTACAAAATACTCAATAAGGCTTTCGTCATCGAGATTTGTGTGCTTTGCTATTTCCATAAGAGCATATAAAAAATCTTTTAGGGTCTCACCCTTTCTTTGTCGCCGCTTACCTAAACGTCGGTGGACCTCTGCCGCTGACAACTTGACCTGAAACTCTTCAGTCAATGCCTCTTTCAACGAGTCCCAATTCCGAATATCGCGCTGACTGCGAATAAAAGATCTTGCAGCTCCTTCTAATAGTTGCTTTGCATACACAAACAATTGTAATTGATTCCATTGCACTGTAGCTGCACATTCCTCCATCTCACAAACCCACTGAGAAATATCGATTGAGCCTGACCGATCGAACTTTGAAACACTGCCTTCTACATCCTTTAGAGAAAACCAAGACCTAGTATGTTCTACACTCCGCATTAATGGTGCCGTGTTTACAGAAGGTTCAAAATCTCGTTCCTATCCATCTTACAATGTAATGAGTTTACTTAGCTCTCTACTGTTAGGAAAATACTAAGGTTAGTAGTGATGATGCACATGCAATCTTAAAAATATCCCAAATATTGTGTATATAACTGCCCTTGTTGTTTTGCTTCTTCTTGTTGTTTTGCTTCTTCTTGTTGTTATGTTTACTCTTGTCACTAGCCATATGGTTAGTGCTCTTGTTATGCTTCTTCTTGTTTCTGTTGCCCAAAAAGTGCACAACTTATCCGCTTTGCGGGGCCAGCAAAATTTCCGTTGACTTTAAAACTGGCTTCTGTATTTAGCCACCCAAATTTTATCTCACCGAATTCACCGAGTTGTCAGTTCTGCTTCAGCCTTCCCTCGTAGCACGCACCAGCCTTCTCGCTTGCGTAACAGCACTAAATTCAAACTTGGCATCCTTTCGCAAAATGTCCGACACAGGCTTAGCCATTACAGCATATCCTTCCACGAATCTCCTAAAATAAGATGTCAGCCCCAAAAAGCGTTGAACTGCCTTCTTATCGTGCGGTGTTGGAAAATTAGCAACCGCTTGAGTTTTTTCTTCGCCTGGCTTTATGGTTCCATCTTGCACAATATAACCCAAGAAGTTCACCTTCTTTTGCAATATATGACACTTATGCGTTTATGCGTAAACCATTTCTACTTGCAACTTCGAGTACTCTTTCAAGTTTTACGAGTCCGTCATATACGTCTCTGCTGGGAATAATTATATCGTCCATATAGACGACCGCGTCCCCATTTACAATCAACTCCCGCATGACTGCCATTATAAATCTAGTGAAAACTGCTGGGGAGTTTGATATACTAAAAGGTACAAACAGAAACTCAAACTGCCCATTCATGGTAACGAACGATGTGTATTTCTGGGAACCTGCCTCGACAGGCACATGGAAAAATCCATTTGTTAAATCCAATGTTGAGTAAACTAATGCACCCTGAAGCTTTTCCAAGACACAATCCATCTGTGGCATGGGAAAATGATCTCTTATCACTTTCTCATTCAACTTTCTGTAATCGCAACATAACCGTTTCTTTCCATTCTTTTTTGTAACCAAAACGACTGGTGAAGCATATTCGGATGTGCTCGGCTTTATAATTCTGCTAACCATTCTTTTATTTGCTCGTCAACTATCTTTTGGTCACATACTGCCATGCGCCTTGGATGTTGATATACTGGCAACTCATCGGTTAATAGGATTTTCATATCAATCTGAGCATTCGGATTTCTAACAGGCTTATAAACTTTGATTAATTGCTTAACTTTATTTGCTTCCGACACTTTCAAATGAGACAAATTTAACTCTATACCCATTTCATCCTCTATTAGGCTAAGCATACACATACTCTTAAATTCATCTAACAACTCGCTGCAGTGACCATTCTCAAAACCTACAATTTTGTTAAATTCATTTGATGCCTTGCTTATCAATTCTGTGCCCATTTTAGTTACTATCATATCGACATTGTTAAGTATTGTCCTGCCAAGTATGGCCTCGAAAGCCATGTCTTCATCTGGAACCACGTGAAACTCAAGTCGCATCTCTATGCCATCAATCTTCACAAGTAGAACGAAGCATCCAAACGTCAAAACTTGATTGTCGCCTATACCGGTTAAGCATTTTGCGCATCCAGTAAATTGTTTAATGCCTAGCTTGAAAAAGACACATCTGCGCATAAGACACAAGTCCGCTCCAGTATCTAAAAGTCCTTTAAAAATTATTGAACCATGGACAACTTCTTTTAATTCGAGACCCGAAGCGGTAAAATTGCTTGACGGCTTAGTTACCTGCTTCGCCTCCTGCACTATGTTCGTCGACCTTTCTTGTTTGATTTGGACATCGGACTTGCATTGCGCTGCGCGATGACCTAGTTTTCCACATTTAAAACAATTAAGATCCTTGCTTGTGCAATCTTTTCTAACATGCGACGTCTCACCACATTTAAAACATTTGCGTGCTTTTTCTGTAACCCATTCCTTGTTTGTTTTGCTTCCGCTCTTATCACCTTGTGTTTCATAACTGTTTAACGACGCGCATGAACCACGAGCTTTTTGATAAGCTTCTATTTGGACTTTTAATTGTTTAGTAGTTTTCGCCTGGTACAACAGTGATTTGTTTGCCCTAGAATCCGGTATACCGTTCTACAAAATACTCAATAAGGCTTTCGTCATCGAGATTTGTGTGCTTTGCTATTTCCATAAGAGCATATAAAAAATCTTTTACGGTCTCACCCTTTCTCTGTCGTCGCTTACCTAAACGTCGGTGGACCTCTGCCGCTGACAACTTGACCTGAAACTCTTCAGTCAATGCCTCTTTCAACGAGTCCCAATTCCGAATATCGCGCTGACTGCGAATAAAAGATCTTGCAGCTCCTTCTAATAGTTGCTTTGCATACACAAACAATTGTAATTGATTCCATTGCACTGTAGCTGCACATTCCTCCATCTCACAAACCCACTGAGAAACATCGATTGAGCCTGACCCATCGAACTTTGAAACACTGCCTTCTACATCCTTTAGAGAAAACCAAGACCTAGTATGTTCTACACTCCGCATTAATGGTGCCGTGTTTACAGAAGTATCTCCATCTGAATCTTCATCTTTGGCTTGTAATCCAAAATGCTCAAGCAATCGTGCTTGCAATTCACATTTTCGCCCTGTAGTTATTAAATGCAGCTCGGCTAATTTTGCTCGCAAACTCTCGACACGAAGGTTCAAAATCTCGTTCCTATCCATCTTACAATGTAATGAGTTTACTTAGCACTCTACTGTTAGGAAAATACTTAAGGAATACTAAGGTTAGAAGTGATGATGCACATGCAATCTTAAAAATATCCCAAATATTGTGTATATAACTGCCCTTGTTGTTTTGCTTCTTGTTGTTGTTTTGCTTCTTCTTGTTGTTATGCTTAGTGCTCTTGTTATGCTTCTTCTTGTTTCTGTTGCACAACTTATCCGCTTTGCGGGGCCAGCAAAATTTCCGTTGACTTTAAAACTGGCTTCTGTATTTAGCCACCCAAATTTTATCTCACCGAATTCACCGAGTTGTCAGTTCTGCTTCAGCCTTCCCTCGTAGCACGCACCAGCCTTCTCGCTTGCGTAACAGCACTCTATGTTTCACCACACCAGCCTTCTCACTTGCGTAACAAGTCTGCACTCCCGATCTATGTTATATTTTTCACCACACTCTACGGACTGGCCTTCTCGCCTGCGTAATCGCTCTGGAAACAGCAACCAGATTTTCCTCCAGCCTTCGTAGTACGCACCGGCCTTCTCGCCTGCGTAACCGTTCAGCTTCCAAATCCTCCACCAAAGATAACAAATTCTATGCGTTGTGTAGCCCAAGATCACTACTTCATGTGGTACGCACCAGCCCTCTCGCTTGCGTAACCACAGTCTCCAGATCAATGCTATCTCGACTCTTCACACACACACGCACCCGCTTCTGCTTCTCGTGGCTTGTTGTTGACCGTCGTTGCTATACTACAATTTGTATGTATATCCAGGCACAAATGCCGTTACTTGCACATTCCTGCCGTTGCCTCTCGTTTCTCTTCTCTGACGCTATCTGCTTGCGGCGTCTCTTTCGCTCTCGCTCGCACTTTTATAGCCGCCTGAGTCTCTTTATTTAAACTTCGTTTTTTGTTTATTCAAACAATTTCACGACTGTACCATTCACAATTTTGTATAACATTGATCGCGCACGTCTTTGTAATTGTCTTCAAGCCAAAATTCATCCCGGACGAGCCCCCAAATGTAGTAATCGAAAGTTCTTCACTTTGACACTTTAGTTATTATTGTATTATTTATTAATTATAGTTTGTTTGGTGACAATATGCTTATTATACCCTGTACCCGTAGGGTAAAAAGGGTATATTAGGTTTGTGCAAAGTATGTAACATACAGAAGGAAGCATCTCCGACCCCATAAAGTATATATATTCTTGATCAGCATGACGAGAGAAATCGATCTAGACATGTCCGTCCGTCTGTCCGTCCGTCTGGATGAACGCAAGGATCTCAGAAACTATAAAAGCTGGAATAACCAAAGTTGGTATCCAGATTCTCCTAGGTCCGAGTAAGGACGAGTTTATTTTATTTTTTGGAATTTCCCCCCCTTCTCCCGCTACAGAATTTCGTCAATAGCGTCCACATTTCAAATGCTACCTAAACCAAACTTTGCACACATAATTTATATGTAATTGTCTATTGTTTTATTCAATTCGGTCAATTCTAAGAAAAGTTATTAGCAAAACAAATTTTCGCCAGTACAACCCCCACAAACTGCAGCAACAAGCTCGCTCTTCTTCTTCCTCTTTTTGCTGCTGCTATGGGCGCATATAACTCAGTGACGCAAGTTAACCTGGGTACAGGGTATTACACTGTCGGGCTTGCTCGACTGTAGCGTTCTCTCTTGTTATATTATGGTTATATACTAAAAGGTACAAACAGAAACTCAAACTGCCCATTCATGGTAACGAACGATGTGTATTTCTGGGAACCTGCCTCGACAGGCACATGGAAAAATCCATTTGTTAAATCCAATGTTGAGTAAACTAATGCACCCTGAAGCTTTTCCAAGACACAATCCATCTGTGGCATGGGAAAATTATCTCTTATCACTTTCTCATTCAACTTTCTGTAATCGCAACATAACCGTTTCTTTCCATTCTTTTTTGTAACCAAAACGACTGGTGAAGCATATTCGGATGTGCTCGGCTTTATAATTCTGCTAACCATTCTTTTATTTGCTCGTCAACTATCTTTTGGTCACATACTGCCATGCGCCTTGGATGTTGATATACTGGCAACTCATCGGTTAATAGGATTTTCATATCAATCTGAGCATTCGGATTTCTAACAGGCTTATAAACTTTGATTAATTGCTTAACTTTATTTGCTTCCGACACTTTCAAATGAGACAAATTTAACTCTATACCCATTTCATCCTCTATTAGGCTAAGCATACACATACTCTTAAATTCATCTAACAACTCGCTGCAGTGACCATTCTCAAAACCTACAATTTTGTTAAATTCATTTGATGCCTTGCTTATCAATTCTGTGCCCATTTTAGTTACTATCATATCGACATTGTTAAGTATTGTCCTGCCAAGTATGGCCTCGAAAGCCATGTCTTCATCTGGAACCACGTGAAACTCAAGTCGCATCTCTATGCCATCAATCTTCACAAGTAGAACAAAGCTTCCAAACGTCAAAACTTGATTGTCGCCTATACCGGTTAAGCATTTTGCGCATCCAGTAAATTGTTTAATGCCTAGCTTGAAAAAGACACATCTGCGCATAAGACACAAGTCCGCTCCAGTATCTAAAAGTCCTTTAAAAATTATTGAACCATGGACAACTTCTTTTAATTCGAGACCCGAAGCGGTAAAATTGCTTGACGGCTTAGTTACCTGCTTCGCCTCCTGCACTATGTTCATCGACCTTTCTTGTTTGATTTGGACATCAGACTTGCATTGCGCTGCGCGATGACCTAGTTTTCCACATTTAAAACAATTAAGATCCTTGCTTGTGCAATCTTTTCTAACATGCGACGTCTCACCACATTTAAAACATTTGCGTGCTTTTTCTGTAACCCATTCCTTGTTTGTTTTGCTTCCGCTCTTATCACCTTGTGTTTCATAACTGTTTAACGACGCGCATGAACCACGAGCTTTTGATAAGCTTCTATTTGGACTTTTAATTGTTTAGTAGTTTTCGCCTGGTACAACAGTGATTTGTTTGCCCTAGAATCCGGTATACCGTTCTACAAAATACTCAATAAGGCTTTCGTCATCGAGATTTGTGTGCTTTGCTATTTCCATAAGAGCATATAAAAAATCTTTTACGGTCTCACCCTTTCTCTGTCGCCGCTTACCTAAACGTCGGTGGACCTCTGCCGCTGACAACTTGACCTGAAACTCTTCAGTCAATGTCTCTTTCAACGAGTCCCAATTCCGAATATCGCGCTGACTGCGAATAAAAGATCTTGCAGCTCCTTCTAATAGTTGCTTTGCATACACAAACAATTGTAATTGATTCCATTGCACTGTAGCTGCACATTCCTCCATCTCACAAACCCACTGAGAAACATCGATTGAGCCTGACCCATCGAACTTTGAAACACTGCCTTCTACATCCTTTAGAGAAAACCAAGACCTAGTATGTTCTACACTCCGCATTAATGGTGCCGTGTTTACAGAAGTATCTCCATCTGAATCTTCATCTTTGGCTTGTAATCCAAAATGCTCAAGCAATCGTGCTTGCAATTCACATTTTCGCCCTGTAGTTATTAAATGCAGCTCGGCTAATTTTGCTCGCAAACTCTCGACACGAAGGTTCAAAATCTCGTTCCTATCCATCTTACAATGTAATGAGTTTACTTAGCACTCTACTGTTAGGAAAATACTTAAGGAATACTAAGGTTAGAAGTGATGATGCACATGCAATCTTAAAAATATCCCAAATATTGTGTATATAACTGCCCTTGTTGTTTTGCTTCTTGTTGTTGTTTTGCTTCTTCTTGTTGTTATGCTTAGTGCTCTTGTTATGCTTCTTCTTGTTTCTGTTGCACAACTTATCCGCTTTGCGGGGCCAGCAAAATTTCCGTTGACTTTAAAACTGGCTTCTGTATTTAGCCACCCAAATTTTATCTCACCGAATTCACCGAGTTGTCAGTTCTGCTTCAGCCTTCCCTCGTAGCACGCACCAGCCTTCTCGCTTGCGTAACAGCACTCTATGTTTCACCACACCAGCCTTCTCACTTGCGTAACAAGTCTGCACTCCCGATCTATGTTATATTTTTCACCACACTCTACGGACTGGCCTTCTCGCCTGCGTAATCGCTCTGGAAACAGCAACCAGATTTTCCTCCAGCCTTCGTAGTACGCACCGGCCTTCTCGCCTGCGTAACCGTTCAGCTTCCAAATCCTCCACCAAAGATAACAAATTCTATGCGTTGTGTAGCCCAAGATCACTACTTCATGTGGTACGCACCAGCCCTATCGCTTGCGTAACCACAGTCTCCAGATCAATGCTATCTCGACTCTTCACACACACACGCACCCGCTTCTGCTTCTCGTGGCTTGTTGTTGACCGTCGTTGCTATACTACAATTTGTATGTATATCCAGGCACAAATGCCGTTACTTGCACATTCCTGCCGTTGCCTCTCGTTTCTCTTCTCTGACGCTATCTGCTTGCGGCGTCTCTTTCGCTCTCGCTCGCACTTTTATAGCCGCCTGAGTCTCTTTATTTAAACTTCGTTTTTTGTTTATTCAAACAATTTCACGACTGTACCATTCACAATTTTGTATAACATTGATCGCGCACGTCTTTGTAATTGTCTTCAAGCCAAAATTCATCCCGGACGAGCCCCCAAATGTAGTAATCGAAAGTTCTTCACTTTGACACTTTAGTTATTATTGTATTATTTATTAATTATAGTTTGTTTGGTGACAATATGCTTATTATACCCTGTACCCGTAGGGTAAAAAGGGTATATTAGGTTTGTGCAAAGTATGTAACATACAGAAGGAAGCATCTCCGACCCCATAAAGTATATATATTCTTGATCAGCATGACGAGAGAAATCGATCTAGACATGTCCGTCCGTCTGTCCGTCCGTCTGTCCGTCCGTCTGGATGAACGCAAGGATCTCAGAAACTATAAAAGCTGGAATAACCAAAGTTGGTATCCAGATTCTCCTAGGTCCGAGTAAGGACGAGTTTATTTTATTTTTTGGAATTTCCCCCCCTTCTCCCGCTACAGAATTTCGTCAATAGCGTCCACATTTCAAATGCTACCTAAACCAAACTTTGCACACATAATTTATATGTAATTGTCTATTGTTTTATTCAATTCGGTCAATTCTAAGAAAAGTTATTAGCAAAACAAATTTTCGCCAGTACAACCCCCACAAACTGCAGCAACAAGCTCGCTCTTCTTCTTCCTCTTTTTGCTGCTGCTATGGGCGCATATAACTCAGTGACGCAAGTTAACCTGGGTACAGGGTATTACACTGTCGGGCTTGCTCGACTGTAGCGTTCTCTCTTGTTATATTATGGTTATATACTAAAAGGTACAAACAGAAACTCAAACTGCCCATTCATGGTAACGAACGATGTGTATTTCTGGGAACCTGCCTCGACAGGCACATGGAAAAATCCATTTGTTAAATCCAATGTTGAGTAAACTAATGCACCCTGAAGCTTTTCCAAGACACAATCCATCTGTGGCATGGGAAAATTATCTCTTATCACTTTCTCATTCAACTTTCTGTAATCGCAACATAACCGTTTCTTTCCATTCTTTTTTGTAACCAAAACGACTGGTGAAGCATATTCGGATGTGCTCGGCTTTATAATTCTGCTAACCATTCTTTTATTTGCTCGTCAACTATCTTTTGGTCACATACTGCCATGCGCCTTGGATGTTGATATACTGGCAACTCATCGGTTAATAGGATTTTCATATCAATCTGAGCATTCGGATTTCTAACAGGCTTATAAACTTTGATTAATTGCTTAACTTTATTTGCTTCCGACACTTTCAAATGAGACAAATTTAACTCTATACCCATTTCATCCTCTATTAGGCTAAGCATACACATACTCTTAAATTCATCTAACAACTCGCTGCAGTGACCATTCTCAAAACCTACAATTTTGTTAAATTCATTTGATGCCTTGCTTATCAATTCTGTGCCCATTTTAGTTACTATCATATCGACATTGTTAAGTATTGTCCTGCCAAGTATGGCCTCGAAAGCCATGTCTTCATCTGGAACCACGTGAAACTCAAGTCGCATCTCTATGCCATCAATCTTCACAAGTAGAACGAAGCATCCAAACGTCAAAACTTGATTGTCGCCTATACCGGTTAAGCATTTTGCGCATCCAGTAAATTGTTTAATGCCTAGCTTGAAAAAGACACATCTGCGCATAAGACACAAGTCCGCTCCAGTATCTAAAAGTCCTTTAAAAATTATTGAACCATGGACAACTTCTTTTAATTCGAGACCCGAAGCGGTAAAATTGCTTGACGGCTTAGTTACCTGCTTCGCCTCCTGCACTATGTTCGTCGATCTTTCTTGTTTGATTTGGACATCAGACTTGCATTGCGCTGCGCGATGACCTAGTTTTCCACATTTAAAACAATTAAGATCCTTGCTTGTGCAATCTTTTCTAACATGCGACGTCTCACCACATTTAAAACATTTGCGTGCTTTTTCTGTAACCCATTCCTTGTTTGTTTTGCTTCCGCTCTTATCACCTTGTGTTTCATAACTGTTTAACGACGCGCAT
This sequence comes from Scaptodrosophila lebanonensis, assembly GCF_003285725.1. Classification (NCBI taxonomy): domain Eukaryota; kingdom Metazoa; phylum Arthropoda; class Insecta; order Diptera; family Drosophilidae; genus Scaptodrosophila; species Scaptodrosophila lebanonensis. The sequence continues at coordinate 119,528 of NW_022060770.1, forward strand.
GAACCACGAGCTTTTTGATAAGCTTCTATTTGGACTTTTAATTGTTTAGTAGTTTTCGCCTGGTACAACAGTGATTTGTTTGCCCTAGAATCCGGTATACCGTTCTACAAAATACTCAATAAGGCTTTCGTCATCGAGATTTGTGTGCTTTGTCGTATAATGTTTACTGATGTGTCATTCCAATCACGATGATCAAGGAAATATAATATTGTCATACGTTTTATATTTTCAACACATATTTCTAACTCTTCTTTGGAATACGTGGAAAGGAAAACAGGAGCTCTCAATTCTTGAGCTTCAATATGCACTATAAGAATATGATACGCTTATTACTAAATCGAAAACATAAAAAAATAACACTTACCACCGTCGTCATTCAAATCGGAGTCAGTTAGTTGATCATCAAAACCTACCATTTTGTAATATTATTTGTATAGGAATTATAGCTGACACAATTAATAATCAAACACAAATTTCTCAGAAATATTGATAGCCTATTCAGCTATAAATACAAGTATACTACAGAATAGGTGTTTTGTCATGATTTTAGTTGTATGTGTGGTTCTAGCTAAAGTTGAGTGTCCCGACTTTAAAATACTATGTACATATGTGGAGAATAATTATGCGTGGGTGTGTGGGTCTGTGTATGTCTCGTGTGCCTGTGCAAAGCAGTAACAACAGCTCAGATAACCACAGTCGGTGGTTATTTCAATTTCAATAATGGGTCGTCTCATGACTATCGCCTCCTTGCACGCACCCTTTGAGCACAGGCTATAAGAAAACGTGGAGAAGCTAATGGCGTATATATATATATATAATTAATAAATAATACAATAATAACTAAAGTGTCAAAGTGAAGAACTTTCGATTACTACATATATATATATATATATCTATATATATATATATATATATATATATATATATATATATATATATATATATATATATATATATATATATTATGTAGTGTGTGGGTAGATATGGTGTTTGTATTTATCCATTTTTGTTGCATGGGCAGAATTCGGAAGGAGTGCACTTCTTGCTACGCTCTAACTTAGCTCGCCGGATATGGGGTGGGGTTCTTACCTCCTTCTGCCATACTACTACCACAATAGTTTAAGTGCACATTAATAAAAAAAAACCAACAGTTCAATTGACAATAAAATAAAAATCCAAAGTTGAAGAATAATCGTTCTTGAAACCCTACTGAATAGGATTGGATTTGGCAATATCTAGTGAGGAGCATAGATGTTGTTAGCATCCTCGTCTGTACCCACCCGACCATGGCAATATAAGTTGTTTAGGTATTGCCCCATAGGAACTTTATATATATATATATATATATATATATATATATATGTAGTAATCGAAAGTTCTTCACTTTGACACTTTAGTTATTATTGTATTATTTATTAATTATAGTTTGTTTGGTGACAATATGCTTATTATATTATGGTTATATTATATCGTTTAATGACGATAGTTAATGTTGTGGGTAATGAATATATTGGCTTAGCTTAATTTACAAACGACGATGCGATCGAAATGAGATTCTCTTGGCAACTCACGTAGTATGGTGAAATGCAATAGCAAGACTTTCTCTACCTCATACCTGCCATGATTCTTTACTTTAACCACTTTATAAGGATCTAAAAACTTTCCTTTCAATTTTAATCCTGTTCCGTACTGTGTGCGCTTAATAGCCACCAGATCATTCACTTTATATGCACGACTAGTCTTTCTTTCGGAATCATACTGTCTCTTATTCTCATTTTGTAGCTTCTGTATGTTTTCACGGGCCTGTTCACGTATGTTATTACGCTCGTGTTCCAGTTCCACTATTAACTCTTCCTTGATTAATTCCTTAATTTCTTTATCATCTGATAAGCGCATTTCAATACCTGTCAAAAGCCTAAACGGTGAAAACTTTGTACTTGTCTTGGTGGTGTGTCATTAATAACCTGCTGCACTCTTCCCAAATGCTTGTACCAACTTCCGGGATATTCAAGACTCAGCTTTGAAAGCATAGGCACCACAATCTTGTGCATTCTTTCAACCTGGCCATTACCGCGTGGTACTCCAGTAGCAATTAATAAATGGATTATTTTTTGTGTCATGCAATGCTGTCCCCCTATCTGACACAATCCTAGAGGGGTTTCAAAAATTGGTAGCCTGCCTTTCTAAGCAACTGATTACTTCATCGGCCCCAGTTCTGCGTGTCGGGTACAACCACACGAATTTTGAAAATGCGTCAACGATCACTAAGATGTGGTTATAGCGTTTATTTGTGAATTCCATTGGCCCTACGTGATCAATATGATAAGTGGATAAAGGCTTATCCCCCTTGTCTATTGGTGCCAAAAAGCCTTCCCCTTTTCCAGCTTTTGCATTAACTACAATGCACTCTACGCAACTGTTTACGATGCGAGAAACCTTTTCTTTCAACTTTGGAATATAATAGTTTTTCTCTACAAGATCTTGTGGTTTCTTTTTTGAGAAATGACCTTGCTTATGAGCAATTAATATTATTTCATTTTCCATTTGGCTAGGTATGACTATGAGCTCTCGACTTGGATCTTTAAAAAGAATTTGGTTTTCAATGTAAAAGTCCTCATATCCCTTTTCCTCAACGATGCTTCTCAATACCTCGGTCCAATTATCTAAAAGTTGAGCTTCCTTTAAACGATGAGCTACGCTATCAGTCAATACATAACGCGATACCCGACTCAATGCGTCCACGTGCCGCATCTTGGAGCCTGACCGATGCTCAATATTAAAATCAAAATCTTGGAGATACATTGCCCATCTTGCAACACGCAATGGAACATCCTTTTTCTTGAGTGTCATAGTAAACGCGTTGCAATCAGTTACTATTTTAAGCTTTATGCCCAATACATACACTCGCCACTTTATCAAGGCACCCATTACTGCAAGAACTTCGAGTTCGTAAGAGCTATACTTTTCTTCACAGGCCGTGGTCTTCCGACTCATGTACTGAACAGGGTGAAAAGCTCCATCTTCGGAATCCTTTTGGAGCAACACTCCCCCGAAACCGTATTTACACGCGTCTGTGTGAATTTCCGTTTCCAGTCTGGCATCATACAACTTTAGCACAGGACCGCTAGTTAATGCTGATTTTAATTGGTGGAATGCAACATTTTGCAACTCTCTAAATTCAAACTTGGCATCCTTTCGCAAAATGTCCGACAGAGACTTAGCCATTACGGCATATCCTTCCACGAATCTCCTAAAATAAGATGTCAGCCCCAAAAAGCGTTGAACTGCCTTCTTATTGTGCGGTGTTGGAAAATTAGCAACCGCTTGAGTTTTTTCTTCGCCTGGCTTTATGGTGCCATCTTGCACAATATAACCCAAGAAGTTCACCTTCTTTTGCAATATCTGGCACTTAGACCAATTTATGCGCAAACCATTTCTACTTGCAACTTCGAGTACTCTTTCAAGTTTTACGAGTCCGTCATATACGTCTCTGCTGGGAATAATTATATCGTCCATATAGACGACCGCGTCCCCATTTACAATCAACTCCCGCATGACTGCCATTATAAATCTAGTGAAAACTGCTGGGGAGTTTGATATACTAAAAGGTACAAACAGAAACTCAAACTGCCCATTCATGGTAACGAAAGATGTGTATTTCTGGGAACCTGCCTCGACAGGCACATGGAAAAATCCATTTGTTAAATCCAATGTTGAGTAAACTAATGCACCCTGAAGCTTTTCCAAGACACAATCCATCTGTGGCATGGGAAAATTATCTCTTATCACTTTCTCATTCAACTTCCTGTAATCGCAACATAACCGTTTCTTTCCATTCTTTTTTGTAACCAAAATGACTGGTGAAGCATATTCGGATGTGCTCGGCTTTATAATTCCATTTGCTAACCATTCTTTTATTTGCTCGTCAACTATCTTTTGTCACATACTGCCATGCGCCTTGGATGTTGATATACTGGCAACTCATCGGTTAATAGGATTTTCATATCAATCTGAGCATTCGGATTTCTAACAGGCTTATAAACTTTGATTAATTGCTTAACTTTATTTGCTTCCGACACTTTCAAATGAGACAAATTTAACTCTATACCCATTTCATCCTCTTTTAGGCTAAGCATACACATACTCTTAAATTCATCTAACAACTCGCTGCAGTGACCATTCTCAAAACCTACAATTTTGTTAAATTCATTTGATGCCTTGCTTATCAATTCTGTGCCCATTTTAGTTACTATCATATCGACATTGTTAAGTATTGTCCTGCCAAGTATGGCCTCGAAAGCCATGTCTTCATCTGGAACCACGTGAAACTCAAGTCGCATCTCTATGCCATCAATCTTCACAAGTAGAACAAAGCTTCCAAACGTCAAAACTTGATTGTCGCCTATACCGGTTAAGCATTTTGCGCATCCAGTAAATTGTTTAATGCCTAGCTTGAAAAAGACACATCTGCGCATAAGACACAAGTCCGCTCCAGTATCTAAAAGTCCTTTAAAAATTATTGAACCATGGACAACTTCTTTTAATTCGAGACCCGAAGCGGTAAAATTGCTTGACGGCTTAGTTACCTGCTTCGCCTCCTGCACTATGTTCATCGACCTTTCTTGTTTGATTTGGACATCGGACTTGCATTGCGCTGCGCGATGACCTAGTTTTCCACATTTAAAACAATTAAGATCCTTGCTTGTGCAATCTTTTCTAACATGCGACGTCTCACCACATTTAAAACATTTGCGTGCTTTTTCTGTAACCCATTCCTTGTTTGTTTTGCTTCCGCTCTTATCACCTTGTGTTTCATAACTGTTTAAAGACGCGCATGAACCACGAGCTTTTTGATAAGCTTCTATTTGGACTTTTAATTGTTTAGTAGTTTTCGCCTGGTACAACAGTGATTTGTTTGCCCTAGAATCCGGTATACCTTCTAAAAAATACTCAATAAGGCTTTCGTCATCGAGATTTGTGTGCTTTGCTATTTCCATAAGAGCATATAAAAAATCTTTTAGGGTCTCACCCTTTCTTTGTCGCCGCTTACCTAAACGTCGGTGGACCTCTGCCGCTGACAACTTGACCTGAAACTCTTCAGTCAATGCCTCTTTCAACGAGTCCCAATTCCGAATATCGCGCTGACTGCGAATAAAAGATCTTGCAGCTCCTTCTAATAGTTGCTTTGCATACACAAACAATTGTAATTGATTCCATTGCACTGTAGCTGCACATTCCTCCATCTCACAAACCCACTGAGAAATATCGATTGAGCCTGACCGATCGAACTTTGAAACACTGCCTTCTACATCCTTTAGAGAAAACCAAGACCTAGTATGTTCTACACTCCGCATTAATGGTGCCGTGTTTACAGAAGGTTCAAAATCTCGTTCCTATCCATCTTACAATGTAATGAGTTTACTTAGCTCTCTACTGTTAGGAAAATACTAAGGTTAGTAGTGATGATGCACATGCAATCTTAAAAATATCCCAAATATTGTGTATATAACTGCCCTTGTTGTTTTGCTTCTTCTTGTTGTTTTGCTTCTTCTTGTTGTTATGTTTACTCTTGTCACTAGCCATATGGTTAGTGCTCTTGTTATGCTTCTTCTTGTTTCTGTTGCCCAAAAAGTGCACAACTTATCCGCTTTGCGGGGCCAGCAAAATTTCCGTTGACTTTAAAACTGGCTTCTGTATTTAGCCACCCAAATTTTATCTCACCGAATTCACCGAGTTGTCAGTTCTGCTTCAGCCTTCCCTCGTAGCACGCACCAGCCTTCTCGCTTGCGTAACAGCACTAAATTCAAACTTGGCATCCTTTCGCAAAATGTCCGACAGAGGCTTAGCCATTACAGCATATCCTTCCACGAATCTCCTAAAATAAGATGTCAGCCCCAAAAAGCGTTGAACTGCCTTCTTATCGTGCGGTGTTGGAAAATTAGCAACCGCTTGAGTTTTTTCTTCGCCTGGCTTTATGGTTCCATCTTGCACAATATAACCCAAGAAGTTCACCTTCTTTTGCAATATATGACACTTATGCGTTTATGCGTAAACCATTTCTACTTGCAACTTCGAGTACTCTTTCAAGTTTTACGAGTCCGTCATATACGTCTCTGCTGGGAATAATTATATCGTCCATATAGACGACCGCGTCCCCATTTACAATCAACTCCCGCATGACTGCCATTATAAATCTAGTGAAAACTGCTGGGGAGTTTGATATACTAAAAGGTACAAACAGAAACTCAAACTGCCCATTCATGGTAACGAACGATGTGTATTTCTGGGAACCTGCCTCGACAGGCACATGGAAAAATCCATTTGTTAAATCCAATGTTGAGTAAACTAATGCACCCTGAAGCTTTTCCAAGACACAATCCATCTGTGGCATGGGAAAATTATCTCTTATCACTTTCTCATTCAACTTTCTGTAATCGCAACATAACCGTTTCTTTCCATTCTTTTTTGTAACCAAAACGACTGGTGAAGCATATTCGGATGTGCTCGGCTTTATAATTCCATTTGCTAACCATTCTTTTATTTGCTCGTCAACTATCTTTTGGTCACATACTGCCATGCGCCTTGGATGTTGATATACTGGCAACTCATCGGTTAATAGGATTTTCATATCAATCTGAGCATTCGGATTTCTAACAGGCTTATAAACTTTGATTAATTGCTTAACTTTATTTGCTTCCGACACTTTCAAATGAGACAAATTTAACTCTATACCCATTTCATCCTCTTTTAGGCTAAGCATACACATACTCTTAAATTCATCTAACAACTCGCTGCAGTGACCATTCTCAAAACCTACAATTTTGTTAAATTCATTTGATGCCTTGCTTATCAATTCTGTGCCCATTTTAGTTACTATCATATCGACATTGTTAAGTATTGTCCTGCCAAGTATGGCCTCGAAAGCCATGTCTTCATCTGGAACCACGTGAAACTCAAGTCGCATCTCTATGCCATCAATCTTCACAAGTAGAACGAAGCATCCAAACGTCAAAACTTGATTGTCGCCTATACCGGTTAAGCATTTTGCGCATCCAGTAAATTGTTTAATGCCTAGCTTGAAAAAGACACATCTGCGCATAAGACACAAGTCCGCTCCAGTATCTAAAAGTCCTTTAAAAATTATTGAACCATGGACAACTTCTTTTAATTCGAGACCCGAAGCGGTAAAATTGCTTGACGGCTTAGTTACCTGCTTCGCCTCCTGCACTATGTTCGTCGACCTTTCTTGTTTGATTTGGACATCGGACTTGCATTGCGCTGCGCGATGACCTAGTTTTCCACATTTAAAACAATTAAGATCCTTGCTTGGCAATCTTTTCTAACATGCGACGTCTCACCACATTTAAAACATTTGCGTGCTTTTTCTGTAACCCATTCCTTGTTTGTTTTGCTTCCGCTCTTATCACCTTGTGTTTCATAACTGTTTAACGACGCGCATGAACCACGAGCTTTTTGATAAGCTTCTATTTGGACTTTTAATTGTTTAGTAGTTTTCGCCTGGTACAACAGTGATTTGTTTGCCCTAGAATCCGGTATACCGTTCTACAAAATACTCAATAAGGCTTTCGTCATCGAGATTTGTGTGCTTTGCTATTTCCATAAGAGCATATAAAAAATCTTTTACGGTCTCACCCTTTCTCTGTCGCCGCTTACCTAAACGTCGGTGGACCTCTGCCGCTGACAACTTGACCTGAAACTCTTCAGTCAATGCCTCTTTCAACGAGTCCCAATTCCGAATATCGCGCTGACTGCGAATAAAAGATCTTGCAGCTCCTTCTAATAGTTGCTTTGCATACACAAACAATTGTAATTGATTCCATTGCACTGTAGCTGCACATTCCTCCATCTCACAAACCCACTGAGAAACATCGATTGAGCCTGACCCATCGAACTTTGAAACACTGCCTTCTACATCCTTTAGAGAAAACCAAGACCTAGTATGTTCTACACTCCGCATTAATGGTGCCGTGTTTACAGAAGTATCTCCATCTGAATCTTCATCTTTGGCTTGTAATCCAAAATGCTCAAGCAATCGTGCTTGCAATTCACATTTTCGCCCTGTAGTTATTAAATGCAGCTCGGCTAATTTTGCTCGCAAACTCTCGACACGAAGGTTCAAAATCTCGTTCCTATCCATCTTACAATGTAATGAGTTTACTTAGCACTCTACTGTTAGGAAAATACTTAAGGAATACTAAGGTTAGAAGTGATGATGCACATGCAATCTTAAAAATATCCCAAATATTGTGTATATAACTGCCCTTGTTGTTTTGCTTCTTGTTGTTGTTTTGCTTCTTCTTGTTGTTATGCTTAGTGCTCTTGTTATGCTTCTTCTTGTTTCTGTTGCCCAAAAAGTGCACAACTTATCCGCTTTGCGGGGCCAGCAAAATTTCCGTTGACTTTAAAACTGGCTTCTGTATTTAGCCACCCAAATTTTATCTCACCGAATTCACCGAGTTGTCAGTTCTGCTTCAGCCTTCCCTCGTAGCACGCACCAGCCTTCTCGCTTGCGTAACAGCACTCTATGTTTCACCACACCAGCCTTCTCACTTGCGTAACAAGTCTGCACTCTGACGCTATCTGCTTGCGGCGTCTCTTTCGCTCTCGCTCGCACTTTTATAGCCGCCTGAGTCTCTTTATTTAAACATCGTTTTTTGTTTATTCAAACAATTTCACGACTGTACCATTCACAATTTTGTATAACATTGATCGCGCACGTCTTTGTAATTGTCTTCAAGCCAAAATTCATCCCGGACGAGCCCCCAAATGTAGTAATCGAAAGTTCTTCACTTTGACACTTTAGTTATTATTGTATTATTTATTAATTATAGTTTGTTTGGTGACAATATGCTTATTATATTATGGTTATATTATATCGTTTAATGACGATAGTTAATGTTGTGGGTAATGAATATATTGGCTTAGCTTAATTTACAAACGACGATGCGATCGAAACGAGATTCTGTTGGCAACTCACGTAGTATGGTGAAATGCAATAGCAAGAGTGCAAAGCTACAAATGAGAGCGACATTTAGTAGCGTCGGCCACTTCTTGTATAAATATATAAATATACCACAGTCGGTGACGTTCCACAGCCAATTTCAATAATGAGTCGTCTCATGCACGCACCCTTTGAGCACAGGCTATAAGAAAACGTGGAGAAGTTCGTGCATATATATATATATATATATATATATATATATATATATATATATATAGATATATATATATTTATTTATTTACTTACGATAAGTAGTCAAATCTTAATCTATATATATAAAACAGTTTGTCCTGACTGACTGATTGGTGATCAACGCACAGAGCAAACGGTAAAAGCTATGAAGATGAAATTTTGATGTAAGTATCCTTTCATAGTGAATACTGGCGATAAGAAGGGAAATTGGAAAATTCGAGCTCCAAAGGAGGGAAATCGAGAGTGTGTATGAAAAATCTACAATTGACATCTGATTAACTTCAAACTTAGTTTGTATACTCCCAAAAGAATTCCAAGAAAAACTGCATACCTGGTTCTTATAAATTTTTTTTTGGGGCCTGAAATATGACAGTTTTCCTGTAAAAAAAATGTTAGGGCACAAACGGAAACCACGTCAACAGCCCACAGCCCAAACGGTACAAGCTAGGAAGCTGAAATTCTGTTGAAAATAATGGAGAGAAGATATAATGCACAGCTCGGCAATTCGATGATCATTTTGGGGGAAATTAAATCGTGGCCCGGCGCTTTTTATTTGCTTTGAAAGTTGGTCCTTAATGACACTTGTAACTTCTCCAACTTGAAATACGATAGGCGTGGTAGCTTCAAGATAATTGGTTGTTGGGAGCACAAATCTATTTGTTGCTGGATGTGGTTTGAAGACTTTTTGGTTGGCAATTTTTAACCGCTCCTTCGATTCAGGTGATCTGTGCGCTTGACACTCCCGCCGAAGTCTTCTCTTATTTTGTAGCAGCTCCTCAATATTCATGGGAACATGACTGTTTTTGTTACGTTTATAAGCTGTGATTCCTGGAGTGGAATGTTTTAAATGAGGTATCTATGCATAGCTATGTGGTCTCCAATATTTCCGTAGTGTCGAAAACAACCAAGAGACGACGTATTATGATTATGTTTAATTGTTTTTAATATTATAGGTTTATTTCGATGTAATAACAATGTTTGTTTGTGTGTGTGTATGTTTGTGTAATTATTATATATAAGTACTTTAATCAGGCTTCACTGATACGTGCGTAGCTCACGAGATTCTGGCACCGACTGCATAATTGTTCGCTCTCTTTTAGCATTTTGCTCTCTCGGCTCTCGTCATTTAGTAACGACGGCCACTTCGCGTTGCACGTTCGGTAGCTTGCTCTTCTGGAACTTTCCCGATTCCTACATTCGGCCCTCCTGACGTGGGATTCGTCCCGAATTCCTTCAATAATTCTGCTACTGTAGAGGTTTTACAAGGACCTTCTCCATCTCCTACTTTCTCCAACTCATACCTGCCACGATTATGAATCTTTACAATATTATACGGCCCTAGATATTTTCCCTTAAGCTTCAACCCTACTCCATACTGAGTACGCTTAATCGCCACTAAATCATCAATCTTGTATCGCTTTTCCCCTTTCCTTTTCCCATCAAATGATCGTTTATTCTCTTTTTGCAATACCTTTCTATTTTCTCTTGCTTCTTTCCTTACTTGTTCACGTTCATCATCTAACTCCTCTATGGGTGATTGTTGTACTAACTCCTTAATTTCTGAATTTCCTGAACAACGCATGTCACAACCTGTCAAAATTTTAAACGGGGTTATCTTTGTACTTCTTGGTTCGGTATTATTTATTAGTTGTTGTACTCTACCTACGTGCTTGTACCAACAACATGGGTTTTCTAAGCTCAGCTTTGACAACATAGGCACTACTATTCTGTGCATTCGTTCGACTTGTCCATTGCCGCGTGGTACTCCTGTTGTTATTAAACAATGCTGGATCTTTTGCCTAACACAGTATTCTTGGAACATATTAGCTGTGAAAGCTGCACCTCTATCTGACACAATTCTATACGGGTTACCAAAAATAACAGCCTGTTGTTCTAAGCAATTGATAACTTCTTCGACTCCTGTGCTACGGGTTGGATACAACCAGACATATTTGGAAAATCCATCGACAATTACTAAAATGTGATTATATCTTTTCTTGGTTACCTCCATTGGACCTACGTGATCAATATGATACGTTACCAATGATTTATCACCTTTATCTATCGTAGCTATATATCCTTCTTGCCTACCAGCCTTTGAATTAACCAAAATGCACTCGACACAATTTCCAACTTCTACACTAACTTTCTCTTTCAGCTTTGGAATAAAATAAAACTTCTCCACTAAATCCTGCGTTTTCTTCACTGAAAAGTGAAGTTTCCATTTGAGAAGGAACGACAATCAACTCTCGGTCAGTGTCTTTGAATGATACCTGATTTGCAATGTAAAAATCTGCATACTCTTTACTTTCTACTAGTTCCCTTACTACTTTTGTCCAATCGTCTGTCAGTTGTGCTTCCTTTAACCGATGCATCACACTATCTGTCAAAACAAAACATGAAACTCGGCTTAATGCATCCACATGTCTCATTTTTGTGCCTGAGCGGTGTTCTATTTCATAATCAAAATCTTCTAAAAACATAGCCCATCGCGCTACTCTCAACGGAACCTCTTTCTTTTTCATTGTCATGGCAAACGCATTACAATCAGTTACGATTTTGAATTTTGTTCCCAAGACATACACGCGCCACTTTGTTAAAGCTCCTATAACTGCCAAAACTTCGAGTTCATATGAATGGTATTTTTCTTCACAAGGCTTTGTCTTACGGCTCATGTACATGACTGGATGAAACAAATTATCTCCTGAGTTCCTCTGCAACAAAACTGCCCCAAACCCAAATTTAGATGCATCCGTATGAATTTCTGTTGCCAATTGTGGGTTATATAACATCAATACTGGTTTACTTGTCAACGCCACCTTTAACTGTTCAAATGCTACAAGCTGCAATTCCTTAAATTCAAATTTCGAGTCCTTCCTGAGTATATCCGACAATGGTTTCGCAATCACTGCATATCCCTCAACAAATTTCCTATAATACGATGTCAATCCAAGAAAACGTTGTACATCTTTTTTATCGTGTGGTATTGTAAAATTTGCTACCGCATTCGTTTTCTCCTCACTTGGCCTAATAGTGCTGCTTTCTATAAAGTACCCTAAGAAGTTAACCTTCTTCTGCAAAACCTGACATTTACTCCAATTAATTCTCAACCCATTCCTTGCCGCAACTTCAAGTACTTTTTGCAATTTCTGCAACCCTTCATCAACTAGGTATGATAATATCGTCCATATACACGATTGCCATTATTAATTAATTCGCGCATAACAGACATAATGAATCGAGTGAACACTGCGGGAGAATTTGAAATGCCAAACGGTGCAAACAAAAATTCATACTGCCCTTTCTGTGTTACAAAGGATGTATATTTTTACGACTCTGTCTCAACTGGTACGTGGAAATAACCATTAGTCAAATCCAACGTAGTAAAAATGTGAGCCACTTGTAACTTCTCTATAACCCTGGCCATTTGTACCATTGGAAAGTTATCGCGCACTATCTTTTCATTCAATTTATGATAATCAACTCATCTGTCAGACTGTAGTGTGTGGGTAGATATGTTGTTTGTATTTATCCATTTTTGTTGCATGGGAAGAATTCGGAAGGAGTGCACTTCTTGCTACGCTCTAACTTAGCTCGCCGGATATGGGGTGGGGTTCTTACCTCCATCTGCCATACTACACTACCACATTAGTTTAAGTGCACATTCATAAAAAAAAAACCAACAGTTCAATTGACAATAAAATAAAAATCCAAAGTTGAAAAATAATACTGCTTAAAACCCTGCTGAATTGGATTGGATTTGGCAATATCTAGTGAGGAGCATAGATGTTGTTAGCATCCTCGTCTGTACCCACCCGACCATGGCAATATAAGTTGTTTAGTTATTGCCCCATAGGAACTTTATACGAATAGTTAATTATTGGGAAGAAACATGATTTAAATTTTAGGCAACGGACCGAAAAAGAAATACAGTTTACAGTTCATGATTTCAAAATTAAAAATATTATTCATTTATTCCAAAACAATTTCATAGTTAATTTCATGTTTAATCAGAATTTATGTTCATTAAGACCCTAGCCTGATTGTATATGCAAAAAAAAATACACATATCCTATGAGTACATTTAAATATAATATGATACATGCATTGTAAAATATATCTGGTAAATTTAATGGTTCAGGTTAATTGTAGCTTTTAATTTGTCTGTGTTTGTACATACTTACTCAGCTTGGTGATCGTTGAGCTCAATCGAAGACGCAGCTAAAATTACCACAGACATTTCTCTTTCAAATTGCTGATGGCATTAGAAATTCATTAAATTTGTACAGACATTACTAATGCATGAAAATCGTTTTTAAATAATTTGAATTACGTGGAATTGCATATGCAATCAAGTTAGTTGGTTGTACATTTTTTTTTTTTAAAGAAAGAAAACTATACATTCATTTTAAACTAAGCAATTATCATAAATTTACTAAATTTAATTCAAATATTTGATCGGAAAGAGGTGCTAGATTTTAGATAGTTAAATATCATGAAATATGCACACGTTATAGTAAAACGAACTTTCTATTATGCAATCACGTTCAGTGTAAATGAAAATCGAAGAAAACGGCCAAAAAATATTATAAATTAAAAGAACATAGGCACGTTATTTAAAACTGTTTCACTGTCTGTAATATTTGTTTCAAACTTTGCTGGTTTAGCACCGGCGCAAGTGAAATTTCTGTTGGTATAGCTGAGGAAATGACGTTGTGTGGCTGTTGAACCTCTCTGGTGCAGCAGAAGTAGATATAGTTGTTTTTATTTCAGCAACAGCCTGAGGGGTTATAGTTGGTTTTGTTTCGGCTGCAGCAAGTTGGCACTGGGCACCACACCTGCTACGGGAGGTCACGAAACTCGATCTCTAAACGAAACGAACGACTTTAGAAATAGAACAAAGCTAACCTCACTGATTTACCTGGTGTAAATTGACTCTCTCCAGTGAAGAAAAGTGGGAGGGAAATATTAATCCGCAGAAGCTTCCAGGAAATCGCACAATTTCTTTATCAAATTTAATGCACTTTTGCAATATTAATTAATTTATGTTGCACGTGGGCACTTAAGAAAAATTCAATAGAGATTTTGCAAGAACTCCGTCCACATTCAGCTAATCTCAAGCAATGAATGTAATTCTAAGCTCGACCTTATAAAAATTCGTTGGAAGGCCACGTGCTTGCACCTATGCAGACCTTGAGAGTGATAAGCTGCATTGCTAAAAAGCTCTCTCTCTCTCGTATCCATGGTGACCGAAGAGATCAGAAGAGTTAATTAATTAATTAATAATTAATTGTTTTCTTCTTTTCTTATCTTGTTTATCGCTAAATACGCTCGAGGACAAAATAAATATTCCAGTCTAAACTGAATACCACAGCACAGTTAAAGCGAATAAAATCGTATTTTCAGGCGTCTTTAACTGAAATAATTCGGTTAAGGCTATTTCTTTGATATTTTTGGAATTTGGATATCTTTCAAGTGATACACTCCTAAAATTTTATTTGCTTCATTTACCAATTCATAATAAGCCGGACTTAATTTTCGCTGAACTTTAGCTTTTATAAAAACTGGGGCGAGTTTAGCGTTGAATTTCTTTAAAGCGTTGCTCTGCGTAAAGTGGCGAGCGTAAACGACGTCACCTTCTTTAAGTTGCATCGATCGACTGCGCAGATTGTAAACTTTTGCATTTGTTTCATGTGATTTAGATACATTAACTTTTGCTTTCCTGCGTGCGATCTGTAAAGCATCTGAAGTCTTAAGTTGAGTATCATCGCTTACAAGATTGAATTTCCTTAACAGATTATAGTCCTGTCCATTTAAAACCATATTTTGGCCAAAAACCAAGAAGTAAGGTGAATAACCGGTACTTCGGTGAATATTAGCTCTGAGAGCGCCACTTATTTCGTCCAAGTTCCTATCCCAGTTGGAATGATCGACTCCTATGTACGCACGGATCGCTGCTAAAACGGATCTGTTTAAACGTTCGCTAGCGTTTGCCTGGGGAGAATAAATTGCTGTACAGGTATGCGAAACACCGAATCGAGTTAAAAATGATTCAAAGTATGAGGAACGAAATTTGGATCCGTTGTCTGTTAAAATAATCTCAGGGACACCAAATGTATAAAATATGCTTGCCCATCGGGGGTCTTAACACAATGTTCGGGCTTTTCGTTGTACGACATACAGAACCATTAGCAACATATTCACGAATTTCGGTAACCATGCCTGGCAAGAAGAAATACATTTTTAATTTATAGATCATTTTGCTGGTGCCACAATGAGCTGCATCTGGAGCGTCATGTGTTCGACGTAGGATATCTTGTCCCAATCCTGAGGGGATCCATAGTTTCCATGATTGGGATTCTTGGATACAATCACCAGTTGCGTGTTCATTTCTTTTATAGACAAAATTATCTATAACTTTTAGGTCTGGAAGCTTGGATTGGTTATCACAAATTCGTTCAATTAGGCTCAAATACTCTTGTGACTGAAATTCATTCGACGACAAATCAACTAGGGGTCCAAGATCGAAAAGTTCTGATATGGTTGGATCATTTTGCCGAGACAAGGTATCAGCAACCACATTTAGAGTTCCACTGCGATGAATAAAGTTCATTTCATAACCCTGCAACTTGACAGCCCATCTACCTAAACGACCTGTGAGATCTTTCTGATTCATAAGCCATTTTAATGCAGCATGGTCAGTGATAATAACGAATTTCTGTCCTTCAATATATGTACGAAATTTTTTTATTCCCTTGTAATGACGCGTTGCGTAGCGGGCAGCCGCGCGTCAGTACGATGCCAAGTAGTTGTAAGTTAATAAGTAATTGTAAGAATAGTAAGCCATGAAGGCGGGTAATTTTAAGTTCGTTTTAGTTAGTTCTTCTTTTGGTCTCGCCCAACACGCACTGAAGCGCGGGCTGCATTTTTGATTCTTTTGGAATAAAACACGTGGAGAAGTTTTGGCATACCGCCCTCTTTTTATTTGTTGGACACCTCGGCACTTCGGGGTGCCTAATTTACTAATTTATTTCAGCATACTCTGGCCGGCGAGCATACCCGCGGCAGAGTAACAACGTTACAAGTGGCGCCCGAGCTGGGACCCCAAAGAAGTTTGAGGTTAGATCCGACCAAGTAGGGAAGAGAGCGTGGACCTACGATGCAACGAACGAGCTGGGTACGTGTGCTGCGGAAGGAAGAGCTCAGCACGGTGCTGCGCGAGTTCGAAATCGAGGAGACCGGCACCGTGGAGGCGTTGCGGGTGCGGCTGGCAACGTTCGTGAAGTCGGCCCAAGAAGAGTACCGACCCCGCCTGGAAGAACTCGCGGCATATTACGAAAACATGTCGTCGCGTACCGCGGCGACAGGCCAGTTGAGCCCGGTGCCCGGCGGACGGCTGGGAGTCCCGAAACAAGAGGACGTACCGGAGGGGCAAACACGACACCGCTAACTCCTGCGACAGTGCCGACCATTTCGGTAGCGGTCGCGGCCTCGCCGGGAGCTACCACAACCGAGCCCACGGCAGCCTCAGCGACGCCAACAGTGGCTCCAGTGCTCTCAACGGCGGACCTGACACAAGCGATTGCCGATTTGGTGACAGTTGCGTTGGCTCAGTACACCCACCGGTTGGCCCAGGCTATGGAGGATGGTTTCCAGAAACTGTCGAGCCAGGTCTGCGCTTCCACCGCGCCTGCTGGTAATGCGCCTGACGAAGATGACCCAACAGCACCGACTCCAGCGTCACCGCTCGCAAGCGCGCAGGCGGTGGCAGAACCACAGGCGCCAACATCAGCCGAACGAGACAGACGAGCCGCACTGTCGACACAGGTAGCCCAGTGGGGCGTCCGATTTGACGGCAGCGGGGACCTAAGAACGTTCCTCCGGGATCTGGAAGATAAGGCAGAGATGAGGAACGTGCGATTAGATGAGTTGGTGAACGTGTTACCGGAAGTCCTGGTTGGCGAGGCGAAGGAGTGGGAGTGGTCAAGGCGCAATTTGGCACAACGGTGGGCCGAGTTCCGTCAAGACCTACTAAAAGAATATCCAGCGGGTCCCCACATAGAAGAGCGCCGGCGGGAAGCATACAGCCGGGTCCAGGGCGCATCAGAGGGCCCTATCGAGTATGTCCGAGCGATGACTGCAGAGGAGCAGCTGAGACTTGTCCACGCCAACGGGCTACCAGAAATACGCGCCAATCTCCGCCTGCCAGGGCGCATCAGAGGGCACCAAGCAATCTTAGCACGGTCACAGGCGGCCGGCAATGATGAGACGAACGCCACACACCCTACGCCGATCCCACAGCCGGTGGCGGTTGGCCCAGCGGACACGCATCGTCGCCCACCCATCTGCAGACGTTGCGGGATGGGAGGGCACAGTATGGACGCGTGCCCAAACTCTCAACAGGTCTACTGTTGGGACTGTGGTAAGATGGGGGTGCGTGCGAACGAATGCTGCCGACGCGCGACGGGAAACGCCAGGGGGGCTCGTCCCACATCAACAGTCGGCGAGCCCACGCAGGCAAATTCCAATTAACAACGACACGCAGGGTAGCGGCCGCGCTACCAGTAGACTGTGATGGTGTACTGGTAGAGGCGGTCGTGGACACCGGAGCGACACGCAGCTTCGCGAGTCCGAGGCTGGCGCAACGCCTGCGGGCGCCAGACGGAGGAAATGTACGGTCCGTGAGCGTGACTGTGTCCATGGCTGACGGGACACAGAAGACGGTCCGTGAAGAAACGAAGGCGACGGTCACGGTGGGCGACAGTCGCGTAGTACTGCCGCTGCTCACACTCCCCGGATGCCTAGATGAGCTCACATTGGGACTGGATTATGTCCAAATGGACAACGGGGCGGTGACTGTGGGCGGCCAAACTGTAGAATTGCGAACGAACGATCCATTTTGGAGCAGCTGCGCCAGGCCAAATACATAAGTAGCATCGATTTGCGGAATGGGTACTGGCAGATTCCGATGGAGCGCGAAAGCCAGCGATATACAGCGTTCACGGTGCCAGGACGCTGGCTGTTCCAGTGGCGTGTGATGCCGTTCGGCCTGCATTCTGCGCCCGCAACATTCCAGAGGGCGTTGGACAGCGTCATCGGCAGGGACATGGCACCGCACGCGTTTGCATACCTCGACGACATAGTGGTGGTCGGCAGGACGTTCGAGGAACACTTGAGTAACTTGCGCGAGGTGTTCCGGCGACTGCGAGCGGCCAATCTGCGAATAAATCGAGATAAGTGCGAATTCTTTCGTAAATCCATTAGGTACCTGGGGCATCTAGTGACGGAAGCGAGCATCCAAACGGATCCGGAGAAGGTAGCAGCCATCCACGAGCTGAAGCCGCCATCAAATCTGAAACAATTGCGGCAGTACATTGGAATGACCTCGTGGTATCGACGCTTCGTACCAAATTTCGCCACAACGGTTGGACCCCTTACCGAACTGTTAAAGAAGGGCCACAAGTGGAGTTGGGGAAAACAGCAGCAGGAGGCATTCTAGTGTATCCAGAAGCAGCTGATGGAAGCTCCGGTGTTGGCGTGCCCCGATTTCTCTCGACGTTTCTGCCTACAGACGGACGCCAGCGAGTGTGGGCTGGGCGCGGTTCTGACGCAAGACATAGACGGCCACGAACACGTAATTTCCTACGCCAGTAGGAAGCTGCAGAAAGCGGAGGTCAACTACAGCGCCACGGAGAAGGAGTGCCTCTCAATTGTTTGGGGAATCCGAAAACTGCGACACTATCTGGAGGGCTACCATTTCACTGTCGTGACCGATCACTTGGCGTTGCGTTGGCTCAACTCGATTGAGAGCCCCACCGGCCGCATCGCACGCTGGGCTTTGGAGCTGCAGCAGTACACCTTCGATGTCCAGTACCGAAAAGGAGCCTTGAACGTGGTGGCCGACGCACTGTCACGACAGCCACGCGAGGTGATCGGCCGTGCACACAGAGTCAGAGGCAGCACCAACTTGTAAATGGTTACAGCGGCTGACGGCAGCGGTGTTGGAGAGTCCCAGCAACGGCGGGCCATATGGGAGTACGCCGAACCTGTGCACGCGTTGCAGACCGATACCACTGGCCTGGTCTGTATCGCGATGTAGCGAAGTATGTGCACCAGTGCCTGTTGTGCCAACGCTATAAAGCCCAGCACCAGCTGACGGCAGGCAAGATGCACTTCAAACCAGCGGAGGCAGCGTGGGACGTCGCCTGCGCCGATTTTGTGGGGCCGCTGCCGCGGTCCAAACAAGGCAACGCGTCTCTACTGGTCCTGGTCGATAAGTTCAGTAAATGGGCAGAACTGGTCCCCATCCGCAAGGCGACGGCAGCGGCAGTGAAGCTGGCCTTGCGAGAGCGGATTCTGGCACGGTTTGGCACACCAAGAAAGCTCATTACAGACAATGGAACCCAGTTTACGAGCCGCGCGCTGAAGCAGTTCCTCGCCGAGGCAGACATACAGCAACAACTGACGGCACCATACACACCTCAGGAGAATCCCACGGAGCGGACCAATAGAACGGTCAAAACATTAATTGCTCAGCTGGCGGACGGGCAGCACAACACGTGGGACGAACAACTGCCGGAAGCACAATTGGCCATTAATACAGCAATTTCAGACGCAACGGGCTACTCACCGGCTTTCATCCTATTTGGGAGAGAACCTCGGCATCCACACACACTGTACGCCAGGGATCCTGACGCCCCTGAGGCAGCACCAGGTAGCCCAGAAACACACGCGACGCTGCTACAGTTTGTTGCCCGAATAGCAAGAAGAAGAACCAAGGGGTGGCCAGCGATGATCAGGCACGCCAGTACAATCTGCGGAGACGCGAGTGGCGACCCAAACTGGGCGACGAGGTGCTCGTGCGACAACAACACCTGTCCAACGCAGCCGAGCAGTTTGCGGCCAAGCTGGCGCCTCGCTTCGATGGACCATTCACGATGCGAGCATTCATATCCCCAGTTATAGTGCGTGTGCGACCAGTAGCGGGCGGCAGAGGTAGGCATACAGCAACAGCGGCATCTAAATGCGGTGAACGCAGAAGACAGCGAAGCCGACGAAGGCAGCGACGACAGAGGCAGCATTAGTATAGTCACCAGGGCCACGCCACGTCACATCAGCCACAGCAGGCCACTCCTCAGCGTCAACAAAAGCAGCCACAGCGGCAATCCGGGCAACAAAATCGGCCATATCAACGAGCACGACGACAGCAGCCACGGTCACGACAGCCACGACAGCAGCAACAGCAACCAGGGCCCTAGCGGCCACACCGACAGCAGCAACAGCAATCCAACCGGCGTCCACCCAAGAGGGAACGGCAAAGCTGCCGTTCTGGCCGAAGAAGATGCCCATGTAAGCCTAAAACATAATTAGACGAAGCTTGTTGTTACGTTTCAGGCCTGATGAAGCGACGTAAATTACCACACCAGCCGTGAGTGCACATTCCTCCAGTTCCTCTATCCACTGATTAATGTCTGGGGAATTTGAACCAGAAAATTGTGTTACGCTACCTTCTACATCCTTCAATGTAAACCATGACCTAGTCAAGCCTAGAGCTTGCGGGTTCTGAACTACTTAATTTCTACCTTGATTCGATCCATTTCCATTCACCGTTGTGTACGATTCCTCATCTTCCTCGCTAGCATTTCTTTCCTCATTATTCGCCGAAAGACCATAGTGAGCAAGCAGCCGATTCTGCAATTCCGATTTCCGACCGCTTGAACTAAGTCCAATTTCAGTTAATTTTGCGCGCAAATCCACCACAAGCAATGCCAAGATCTCGTCTCTATTCATTTTTCAGCTTTAAAAAAAAAAAAATTAAGTTATTAAAATATTTCTAAGCTTAAATTCAGTTTTCCATAAATCCCTAAAATACAGTGACTCACAAAATTAATTGGCAATTACTCACAAACTGTGCCAATACAGTGACCTATAAATTGTCCACTATCAATGACTTTCAAACTGTCAACTGCATTTGAAAAATTATGTTAAAATGTTAATGTTTGCTTAACACTATGTTAAAACTGCCAACTGCTCTCGTCGTTTTGATTCGTCTTCTTCGTTTTTGTCTCTCTTATGGTGAGTGCTTCCAACTCACAAACACCGAATGACCCACCAGATATTCACCACCTCCACTTGTGTTGAATACGTCTGCTTGAATTCAACTGCCACCGCCGCCAAGTTTCTGCTCTCTTCGCTTCTTAAGCCTTTTACCGCCGCTCACAAAATTAGAGATCGCACGCACATCTGCCGTTTCTACTACACGTTTCTTCTTGTTCAGCTCACCACAGCACCAACACTCCAGCCTCTTGCTCTCTCAGTAACACGGTAGTTGCCTCTCTTTCATTCACCACGGCTGCTTCTGTAGACACGCTCCTGTTCAAATTTAACTGTTACTGCCAGCCGTCAAATTCATTCTCTCGTCGATTCTCAAGCCTTCTGATTCCGTTCGTAATACCAACGATTGCACTACTGTTTCTATTACACGCTTCTTCTTGATCAGTTCACCACAGCACTAACACACCAGCCTCTTGCTTGCGTTGTCTGTATACACACAAGTCGTCGTGTCTCTTTCAGTAACGGTAAATGCTTCTCCTTTATCGCCTTCTTCGTTGCCGTTTGAGTCGGTTTCTCGTCGCTTCTGTTTCTTGGAATTTCACAATGTCACCAGAAATTACCAGCACTATTGCTATTTCGCTCTCTTAAATGTTATTGCATTACAAATTTTTGCATACTTTCAGCAACAAATTTTAACTTTGTAACTTTTACATTTACAACAGTTCACAGCCACTACAGCACCGTATCAATTACACACATGTCTTTTTATCACACTTGTTATTAAGAATCAATTCAAATCGCGGTTGAGCCCCCAAAATGTGATCTCCAATATTTCCGTAGTGTCGAAAACAACCAAGAGACGACGTAGTATGATTATGTTTAATAGTTTTTAATATTATAGTTTTATAGGTGTATGTTTGTGTAATTATTATATATAAGTACTTTAACGAATAACTTTATATATGTATGTAATCAGGCTTCACTGATACGTGCGTAGCTCACGAGATTCTGGCACCGACTGAATAATTGCTCGCTCTCTTTTAGCATTTTGCTCTCTCGGCTCTCGTCGTTTAGTAACGACGGCCACTTCGCGTTGCACGTTCGGTTGCTTGCTCTTCTGGAACTTTACCGATTCCTACATCTATGTCATTTTTACAATAAATGCTAGGGCAGTCATCAATATGGGAACTTACGTACTTCCTGTATTTAAGCCAATCTGTTTTTCTAGAAGTTAGAAAATGTGGGCCTTCCAATAACTGTGGATGGTCACAAAGGTGCAGAAGGATTGACGAGTGATGCGATGATAGATCTGTTAAGTGCTCCACACAAATCTGAGCTTGTGGCACTCTTCTTGTAACAGCAAAATCAATTAAGTCCAGCCCGGTGAAATAAAGTCAAGCTTGTTTCGTGGTATTATTATAGCGTTATACAGTTGTCTACCTTTTGGGTTGATGTGTGTGTGTTTGGCATTGCAGTCACCAGCTGCTATGAAGCGGTCACCTAGTAGGTAGGTCAATGAAGGTAGGTCATTGAAATGTAAATGTGGGGCAGTATACTGCGACTAGGCTTAAAGAGCCGCTTTGTATTTCGATATGAATTGTTGTGGCCTGTAGATAAGTTGTAGCAAATGATGGCAACAGATAGTACCTGATGCGACGCTTTATCAAGATGCCAGTACCTCCATGAGCCTTACCATCGGGATGATTGGCCGCATAGAAGTTGTAGCCATTGAGATGAAAATAATTTTTGTTTGTTAGGTGAGTCTTTGATATGAGTATGGCGTCAATGTCCTGTTAATTGAGGACATTGAGCTCGCATTTGTGCTGTGAAATACCATTTGCATTCCATAAACATATTTTTAGTGAAGCGTTTTAAGTAAACTTCTGTTTGATTAGTAATTTCAGGAGGAGATTTTGATTGCGCATAATTTCCTGCGTCGTTTGTTGTATTGCTACTACTTGTATTGTATTTGCTAGAATTGCCAGAATTGATTCAATCCCTCTAGGCAATTGGAATGTTTCTGGCGCCTTTTGCGATGTCTGACGATTCATTATTCTTGCAGTGGTTTCTTTAGAGACTGAAGCGTACGACTCGTTTCTGTAACTTAACGCCTTAGTAAAAGATACTCCTGGAATCGTAGTTGATGGTATGTATGGCAAGTTTTGTAGGATGACTGGATTTCAAGCTGGGGATTTTTGTTGACTTAGGCGACTTTTTAACAAATTAATTGTATACATGGCAGCCTATATTGTTGGCAGTGTGGTTTCCCCCACAGTTGCTACATTTTTTAGCAGAGGTGTCCTCCTTATTTACAGGGCAGGCCTCATTGAGATGTACATCCCCGCAGGCAACACAGACTGCGCGTAGGTTTTTGTGTATTCCTCTCAGTTTGTGTATTGGACTGGTCCATTTCGTTTGTGCGGTTCCTCAATGGTGATTTTACGGTGCAGTAGATTTTGCAGCTTTTAAATTGGGTGAACTTCGTTATTATTTATACGCATACAGTCAGTTCTACCTTGAACATTGGTTCGGGAATTTTATTTCTATTTATTATGTTCATTGACATTTTGACTCAAAGCCCTTATCTTTAAGTCCATTTTTTATCTCGCTGACTGCAACTGTTGACTCTATTCCTTTGATTGGTAGATGTAGTAGTTCATCTTTTCATCGTCGAGGTATTTGACCAGTGATCGAAAGGTATTTTCATCATTGACTTGTATTTAAGTTTCATTTATGCTACCCCTTTTTATAGACGTAACATAGAATTTGTTTTCGAAAATTTTGGTAGTGAGTTTTTAAACCAATTTTGTACAATTGGTTTGAGGTTTGAGTGAGTGTTCGCGGCAGCCTGTTGTTGTTTGCTGTTTGTCGCATTACCTAAAAGCTCATCTTAGTGCCGCTCAGTTTCTTTGCTCAATTTTTGCTTACAGCATTCTTCTTCTTCTTATGTATAATAATGTGCGAAATAAATTTTTAAAATTGCAAAAGTTAACTAAGTAACTTTCAACTGAGTTCGACTCTGGAGAACAGTTGCTAAGTCAATATAAGTTTGTGTCTCCGCCCAAACGTAGTTTAAAGCCTCAAGGTACCGCCTTGCTCGGTGCCGTCAACCTAAATACGCCCAAGTTCTCCAGTAGATCTTGATCTATCGCCAACAATATCGTTGTCTGCTTCCCTTGGAAATATGTTTGAAATTTCCCCTGGGCCTTCTCCTGCTCAGGTCACCTTAGCCCCTTTGATTGAACCTCCTGCAGTAAGCAAGATAGTAGTGGCCTCGAAAGCTTCTAAGAAAGCTTCCTCCATAAAATTTTCTGCAATTTCCCCCGCAGTCTCATCACGTGCTGGAGATTGTGCGTCACTTGCTGCTCTGCCTCAGCCCCCGGCTCTTACTGTTATAGCTCCCAGAAGACAAGTTTTTGTATCAAGAATATCTTCCGATACCACTTGTGCATCTATAGCAGCCTATATTGCCAGTAAATTGACGGCTAGTGTATCTATTTCGAAGTTCAGTTTTGCTGAGCCCCGTGAAATAGCCTCGTTTAAAATAAGTGTTCCCCCTGAGCCTTTTACAATTATTTGTGACCCAACATTTTGGCCTCCACATATGATTGTTCATGAGTTTAGGCAGAAAACATGAGAGAACGCTACAGTCGAGCAAGCCCGACAGTGTAATACCCTGTACCCAGGTAAACTTCCGTCACTGAGTTATATGCGCCCAAAGCAGCAGCAAAAAGAGGAAGAAGAAGAGCGAACTTGTTGCTGCAGTTTGTGGTGGTTGTATTGTTTCGCTAATAACTTTTCTTAGAATTGACAGAATTGAATAAAATGAACAACAGTAGACAATTATATATAATTTATGTGTGCAAAGTTTGGTTTAGGTAGCATTTGAAATGTGGACGCTATTGACGAAATTCTGTAGCGGGGGAAGGGGGCGAAAATTAAAAAAAATAAAATAAACTCGTCTTTTCTCGGACCTAGGAGAATCTGGATGCCAACTTTGGTTATTCTAGCTTTTATAGTTTCTGAGATTCTTGCGTTCATCCAGACGGACAGACGGACGGACGGACGGACATGTCTAGATCGATTTCTCTCGCCATGCTGATTCAGAATATATATACTTTTTGGGGTCGGAGATGCTTCCTTCTGCATGTTACATACTTTGCACAAACCTAATATACCGTTTTTACCCTACCGGTACAGGGTATAAAAACGAGTTTTGTCACTGCCTGTTGATTTACAGTCTAGTACTCAGAATGTTAGGGGTCTTTTGTCCAAGCTCGGGAATTTATTTCTGAGTACTGATTGCAGTCAAATCCAACCTTCGGTCGGAAATCATTGATGGTGATGTGCCAAATGATGTTGAATTTGTTGCTTTCCATATAACTTGTATTAATGCAATTTCCACTCATCTCCGTGACAGAGATGCGTTTATTGTGCTAGGTGATTTTAATTTGCCTAACATAGAATGGTCATGTTTCAATGAGTCCAATTATTTAGTGCCCTCAGCAGAACATGAATTTTTGGATTGGTGTTGGACCTTTCTTTGTTTCAAATGAATTCTATACCTAATCACCTCAGCAAATGCTTGATCTCGTCTGTTGATCTACAGAGCTTTTTCTGCAGGTATTTAGTTCCTTCGAAAATAATAACACTAACTGTTGCAGGCGCGTTTATTAAATGTTTTATATTGTGTGCAATGCAAGCGGCCCTTCGATGGCCGTGCGCTCGAGCCAGACACAATATATACGAAAACGGAAAGGGTATTGCCACGAGCATGATAATGTTCAAAGAAATAGGTGAAGTAGCAACGACAGCTGACTTCCACAACGACGAAATAGCAACTTGCTTCTTTGAAGACGAATTATCAACTGACTGTGCACAAACTGCAGCAGCCTAATTAAACCTATGCAGAAGGCAAATGAGCAAAAGAAAGAATAAACGAGAAGAAGCTGAGTGCGTACAAACAAACAAGTGTGGTGTGATAACTACGTAAAAAACACTCATGCTGCGCAGAGCAATGCTACTCAAACTTTAAGCTACAATTTTATGATTAACTAGCAGGAATTGCCCGCCTTAACCCGGCTCAATATAATGTTTCCAATCGTATTTATTTTGTGTGTGCATAACCTACCCATATGTTTTCACCTTATAAGTTACCAGTAGGAAGGCATTTAAGGTATTTAAATGAACATTTTCTGTTCTTAACAAAAAATTGTTCAGTAGTCCGTTACATTTTTGTTCTTGCCAAACTATTTCGTTAAACGAACATGACCACTATAACTAATATTTTTTAAAGCTCGTTTTCCCCCCTTTGGAACGTATTGAGTCTGTTCAGAAGCAATTCCTTCTTTTTGCTCTACGTGGTTTAAGCTGGGATCGCAATCTCCGCTTACCATCGTACTCTAGCAGGCTGATGCTTATAAACTTTCCTTCCTTAGTACATCGTAGAACGGTTCTTGGAGTAGTTTTTCTCCACAAGTTGGTTATTGGTGAGGTTGACTCCTCTTCCCTCTTAGGTCGCCTTAATTTTTCAGTTCCTTGTAGACCAACAAGGAATTATTTGCCGTTTATATTGGCCAGATGCACAACCGATTACGCTTTGCACAATCGTTTTCGGGTCATGTGCAGACATTATAACGATCTTTCACATTTACTTTCGACAGGGCTCTCTCTCTGTTCTATCAAATCTATTCTTTATAATTATCTTCGGGGAAATCTCTGACCACTTACTGCTGTGAGTTGGGGCAGAGCTTGCCGGACTGGCATTTAAAATTTCCCCCACCGGGTTGGAGATTTCCCTATTTTTCTTTTCGTCTCTCTTTCTACCTTTCTCTTCTTCTGTTTCTCTGTCACTATTTCCTTCATTCTTTTTCTCTTTCTCGTTCTACTTCGTATTTTTTCTAATTAGTTGTTAAATAGAATTAATTTTTCACCTTTATCTACTTTTTGCATAGTTTTTTAGGTCTTTAATGTCTCTGACCGCATATGGCTGTGAATCAGGGCATAGCTGGCCAATTGGCAAATAAAATTCCCCCAACGTGTCGGAGGCATTAATAGACGTCATTGTACAGCTTTGTGTTAGGCTTTCTTATCTTTTATTTTGTTTAGTTTAATTTGTTATATTAAGTTTAATAATATAATCAACAGTAGTATTGTTGATATTTTGAATAAAATAAAATAAAATAAAATATAAAAGATAGGTGGCGGCTTTAGTTACTTGGCCTTCTTCAGGTAAACTGAGAATCGCGAATCTATTGTTTTTCAGCGCCTCAGTTGGCACAGTGTTTTTTGCTGTTTTAGTTATTTTGGGTACATTGTTTCTCTTAGTTCCTTTTGGGCTTAGTTTTCATTTAATTTGCACATAGCAATCGAGCCCAGTCTGTATTAACTCTCAGTTAGCGCTTTGCGTACTTTTCGGCTGGGAGAGGGGGAGGTCGCAGAAAGAAAAGTACGCGTTATTACGAAGTGACGAAAGTCGACAGCGTACTTTTTACCAATTTCCAGAAGTGTGATCAGCTGAAAATTTGCACAGGGGTCAAGGGCTGATGACAATACAATATTTATAAAATTCATCCAAATCATTCAATTCTAAGAAAAGTTATTAGCGTAACAACTTTACTACGCCCACAAGTTGCAGCATCCGATTTGCGTCAAATTGTCCAAACCAGAGAACAGCAACCAGTATGTTCAAGTATGCTCGACCACCTTTGCTGTAAATGCAATCAAATCAGATCTTTGCTTGGTTGCAAACGAATTCGAACGGGTTGTTTTCTTATGATCGAACTTTAATCAGCCAGCGTTCTATTTTTGCGAACAAGTACCTGCCTTAATTGGTTTGCTTTCAAACATTTCAGACATTGCGCGAGTTGTACTCGGGTTTTGCGCAGGTTATACCCGAGTATGTCTCGAGTATTGCGTAGGTTTTACCCGAGTATGACCGTAAAAAAATGCATGTATGTATTTGTGCGTGCATACGTTGCTTGGAAGTATGCGCAAACATGTGTATACATATGTATGTGCGTATTTTAAATAATGAGGCACAGAATTAAAACAAAACATATTTATTGATTTTCATATTATGATACATATGTAGCATGATTTTATTTCTTAATAAACAACAATTTAAACAAAAAAAAAACCGATTTCAAACTATTAACAGGCACTAAAAAGTAAAAAATAATTGCGTATTCTTCTACAACTTAATAATCTGTCACAGTTATTGTCGTTCGTATAAAAGTTAATTTGTAAAAAAAGTATTTCTTAAAGTATTCTCATATTATTACTGGTAGATTGATTGATTGATTGATATATTGTAGTGTTTCCTTGGCTGACACCGACTCCAAAAATAACAATAATTGTATCTACATTATATATTGAATATTAAGTTGTAGAATAATACGCAATTATTTTTTACTTTTTAGTGCCTGTTAATAGTTTGAAATCGGTTTTTTTTTTTGTTTAAATTGTTGTTTATTTGTGGATTTTTAGTGAATGTGAAGTACACTAACTAATGTGTATGAATATGGGTAGACCTAATAAACGTGTTTCTCATATGAGAGAGCGCCACTCTTGTTCTCAATATATTTTGTCGAAAACGTTCATCACAATGTCTGTCTGTCGTCTGCGATTATCTTCTGTTCTGATTTGTTGAGTTGCGGCTCTTGTTGCAGTTTGTTCTTCTGACTTTTAAGCTTTTAGAACGCTGGTTACGGTTAGATTTTTTCGACGGCATTATACTGAAATTGAAATTCTATTTCACATGATATCTCATTTAAATTTGACACTCATCTACCGGGTGCCTTCGCATGATATTTAAAACCCATGAACATTTTGTATTTTTTAAGAATTATATGGATTTCTCATGGATGCCATTGGACCAAATTAAAATGGGACCACATGGGAATCATCAGCTTTCAAATACAAAAGGAATCATCAAAATCGGTTTACACAGTCGAAAGTTCTGAGGTAACAATGAACAATACGGTCGAATTGAGAACGTCCTCGTTTGCAGAACCTAACCAAACTCTCATCAAAGTACCCTTAAAGTACATCCTTTCCAATAAAAAAAGAATCATCGAAATCGGTTATCGTGATATAAAGTTATTCGTTCATTTGTCTTGCACATACTTAATACAAATTTAAAACTTATGCTGTTTTCTCATGGATGCCATTGTCAGAACTGGACTAAATTTATATGGGACCATTCTGGAAGCACCAGCTTTCAAATGAACCATTAAAAACAGTTCACCCAGTCGAGTGTACCGAGGTAACAAACATAAAAAAAAAAAAATAAAAAAAACAGACGAATTGATAACCTCATCTTTTTTGAAATCGGTTAAATCATCTTTTTTGAAATCGGTTAAAAAGGAACTCAAATATCTTAAAGTAATCAAATTAATATATATTAAAGTATCATAACTATCATATTTAAATAAAAAGGAAAGTATTTCATTTCGCTAATAGTTTTGTTGGATTCAAATGCACGCGCCGAGAACATTACTCGGTTGCCATGACTCGGGAATTAGTACTGAGGCGAATATTTCGGTCATGCAGGTATGATTGTAAATACGACGTTCGATCATTACTTGCACGCGAGCAAAAAGTTTCGGCCGCAACCGCTCATCCTGAGTTTTTGCAGTTTGGAGTCGAACTGACTGGTTGGTGAGGGTTCGTTTAAAACAAACCATTGCTTGTCTTCTTCTTCTTTTGTGGCCATCACAACCAGATGTCGGGTTTAGCCGCGTCGAGTAATCCTTGCCATCGTGTTCTGTCTTGTGCCTGCTGTCGCCAATTGGTCACACCAAGACTATTAAGGTCATGCATAGCTTAGTCTTTCCATCGCAG
Source organism: Scaptodrosophila lebanonensis (assembly GCF_003285725.1). Lineage (NCBI taxonomy): Eukaryota > Metazoa > Arthropoda > Insecta > Diptera > Drosophilidae > Scaptodrosophila > Scaptodrosophila lebanonensis. The sequence goes on from NW_022060770.1 coordinate 149,640, forward strand.
ACACGGTCGCCCTCTTCTGCGCCGTCCGCCAGCACAGTGCGAATCGAATACTTTTTTGGCTGGAGCACTGTCATCCATGCGCCAGCGCAGTCGTTAGATCTGAATGCGCTTCACTACATCAATGTCGCCGTATATTTCATACAGCTCATAGTTCATTCGTATTCGATACTCGCCGTCAACGTTTAGGGGTCCGTAGATTCGTCTCAGGATTTTTCTCTCGAAACCTCCCAGTGTTGCCTTATCAGGTGTTGTTAATGTCCATGCTTCAGCGCCGTAAACAAGCACAGGCAATATAAGGGACTTATAGAGGGTTTGCTTAGTGAGTCGAGAGTGTGATCTACTCATGAACTGTTTACTTAGCCCATAGTAGCACCGGTTGGCAAGGGTTATCCGACGGCGAATCTGCAAGCTGACGTCATTGCTGTTGTTTATGCTGGTCCCTAGGTAGACAAAATCCTCTACTACTTGAAAGTCATATCTATCTATAGAGACATTGTTTCCAATACTCCGCGTCTGTCTGCTTGTAGATAGGAAGTATTTTGTCTTGTCCATGTTTACCGCCAAACCCATGTTTTTCGATTCCCTCTCAATTTTTGTGAAAGCTCCGCTCAATGCACGTGCGTTTGTGCCAATGATGTCAATATCGTCGACATACGATAGCAGCATGACGCTTTTATACAAAATAGTGCCTACCCTATTGAAATCGGTCCTTCGCAAAATAGCTTCCAGCAGAAGATTGAAGAAGTCGCACGATAGTGTAACACCCTGTCTGAAACCTCGTTTGGTATCGAATGGTTCAGAGAGGTCCTTTCCAACCAAGACGGAACTGCAAGAGTTTCTCAACGTCATCATACAAAGCCGTACTAGCTTTACAGGGATACCAAACTCAGACATGGCTGCGAAAAACTTCGTTCTATCGGGCGAGTCGAAAGCGGCTTTAAAGTCGACGAAAAGATGATGGGTGTCGATTTGTTTCTCTCGGGTTTTCTCCAGGATTTGTCGCAATGTGTATATCTGGTCTACTGTTGATTTACCAGACCTGCACTCACACTGATAAGGTCCAATAAGTTCGTTTATGTACGGCTTCAGTTTATTGCACATTACGTTAGCAAAAACCATGTATGCGATGGGTAGAAGGCTGCTTCCGCGGTAGTTGGCGCACTTTGCAGCATCGCCTTTTTATACTCTGTACATGAAATGTACAAGAGTATATTAGGTTTGCGGGAGCTGAAAAATGTAACAGGCATAAGGAGGCGTGGCAGACCCCACAAAGTATATATATTCTTGATCAGCATGATGAGACGAGTCGATCTAGCCCTGTCTGTCTGTCTGTCCGTCCGTATGAACACCTGGATCTCAGAGACTATAAGAGATAGAGACACCAAATTTTGCACAAAGATGCGTTATGTGTGTATTCTATACGAGTTTGTTTTATTTTTTTGATTTTCCCCCCACTTCCCCCCTATGGGGGTTTTCCCGATTTTCCATTCGTATAATCGCCTATATCTCGGAGACTATAAGACCTAGGAACACCAAATTTTAGTCCCAGATGCCTTATGTGAATACGCAGAAAATGTATATTTTGGAATTCCCCTCCCTCCCCCCTCTACACCGCAAATCGTAACTCCCGTAATTCTTGGAATTTCGTACTAAAATTTTGGAAATACCCCCAGTTGGTTATTATGTGTCCGTATGCCAAGTTTCATTATGATAGACCGATTTAACAAGAAGTTATAGCCATAAATATATTTGCTGATGCAGCGCTGCTGCAGCGCTGCTCAAGCGCTGCCCGCGGCTGTTGTTGATGTTGCTGTTGGTTGACTGCGAAAATGCTTACACATACACGAATTGATGCGCATAGGCATACATACACTCACACAGACGCAATTGCTATGTAAATGTGCAATTATACGTAAGTTCGAATACCGAGAGAGGTAAAATCGATCAAATTTTTTTTTTTATTTTCTCAATTTTTTTATTTTCTATAATTATTGTAAACATATGTACAGAGTATTTCAAAGTCGGGACACCCGACTTTAGCTTTTTTACTTGTTTATATATGGAACATAGTACACATAGACTCCAATCGGTGGGCATACTTTCCTCCGACCATATTTTGCATAAGAGCTGATGCATGCACCCGATCAGGTGTTCGCCGCCAGTTTTGAACAGCTTGGCTGGAAGTCCATCCGCTCCTGCAGCCTTGACATTTTTATACTCTGTACATGAAATGTACAAGAGTATATTAGGTTTGCGGGAGCTGAAAAATGTAACAGGCAGAAGAAGGCGTGGCAGACCCCACAAAGTATATATATTCTTGATCAGCATGACAAGACGAGTCGATTTAGCCCTGTCTGTCTGTCCGTCTGTCCGTCCGTATGATCACCTAGATCTCAGAGACTATAAAAGCTAGAGACACCAAATTTTGCACAAAGATGCCTTATGTGTGTACGCTATACGAGTTTGTTTTATTTTTTTTGATTTTCCCCCCCACTTCCCCCCTATGGGGGTTTTCCCGATTTTCCATTTGTATAATCGCCTATATCTCGGAGACTATAAGACCTAGGAACACCAAATTTTAGTCCAAGATGCCTTGTATGAATACGCAGAAAATGTATATTTTGGAATTCCCCTCCCTCCCCCCTCTACCGCGCAACTCGCGTAACTCCCGTAATTCTTGGAATTTCGAACTCAATACCCCCAGTTGGTTATTATGTGTCCGTATGCCAAATTTCACTATGATAGACCGATTTAATAAGAAGTTATAGCCATAAATATATTTGCAGCTGCAGCGCTGCCCGCGGCTGTTGATGCTGGTGCTTTGGTTGACTTGGTTAACACATGTTTACACAGACACGAATAGATGCGAATAGGCATACATACCCTCACACAGACGCAATTGCTATGTAAATGTGCAATTATACACCCTTTACGTGAGTTCGAATACCGAGAAAGGTAAAATCGATCAAAATTTTTTTTTTCTTCACTTATTTTATTTTCTATAATTATTGTAAACATATGTACAGAGTATTTCAAAGTCGGGACACCCGACTTTAGATTTTTTACTTGTTCAGCCTGGATATGGCTGAATAAACTTCATCATAGTCGGGTGGCGGTATGTCAACGCCATTGTTTGCGATTGGAGCTGCTAGAACTATTTCTCTGCCAACAGAATTTTGGTCGTCTTCACCTGCTAATAGCTTAGAGAAATGGTCCCTCCAAAGTCTTAGTGATTCCTTCATAACTGTTACCAGATTTCCGCTTTCATCATTGCAGAATGTTGTCCAGGGCTTGCAACCTGCGGTAAAACGCTTTACCTTGTCGTAGAATTTTTTGGCATCTCTTCTGCTTCCATACATTTCTATCTCCTCTTCCTCACGCCTTTCTTGTTCCCTTTTTTTGCGTGTAAAAAGGCGTCTCTCATTCTTTCTCTTCTCCCTGTATCGATCTATAACAGCTCGCGTCGCTGATGACTGTAGGGTTCGTTGGTACGCGGCGTTTTTCTCTACCGTTGCTCGGCGGCACTTATCATCATACCAGCAAATTCGCTTGGGGCGGTAGTAGCCTACCACCTCTCTGCTAGCGGTTGCAAGAGAGTGCGAGATATTACTCCACTGTGAGCATATTGTTTCGGGTTCGGAGGAGGTGCTTCGGCGAAGTAGAGCTTACTGACGTCTAGTTTTCTTCGTGTGCCTACCTGTGCGTTATAATGCACACTAAGACGGGTGCGTACCTTGGCTGCGTACCTTGGATGCGTACCTTGGCTGCTCCTCGGATCGTGCGAACATCTAGCACACTAGATACATGTCTTCCGTCAATCATCACATGATCGATTTGGTTTCGGGTCTGTCGATCAGGGGATAGCCAGGTCGCCTTGTGGATGTCGAGATGTTGGAATCTGGTGCTACTAATAGCCATATTCCGGGCCGCCGCGAAGTCAATCAGCCTCATTCCGTTATCGGACGTGTTGACGTGTAGGCTGTGTTTTCCGACAGTTCCACCAAAGACACCTTCCCTTCCAACCTTGGCGTTGAAGTCACCAAGTACGATTTTGACATCATGTTGAGGGCAGCGCTCATATAGCATGTTCAGGCGCTCGTAGAATATATCTTTGATGGACTCGTCTTTCCCTTCCGTCGGGGCATGGGCGCAAATAATGCTAATATAGAAATATTTTGCCTTGATGCGGATTGCTGCCAGTCGTTAATCGACCGGTATGAATCTGGAGACAAGATGTCGCAGCAAGTCCACATCCGAATTCGCGCTTTTCTATATGGCCGCTGTAGTAGATGTCGAAGGTAGATACTTTTGAGCATCCCTGTCCAGTCCATCGAATTTCCTGGAGTGCGGTAATGTCAGCTCTATAGTTCTGTAGGACATTTACCAGCTGGATAGTGGCACCTTCCCTATGGAGGGTTCGGACATTTCAAGTGCATATCCGTATATCGTGGTCCTTAAAACGTTTGCGTAGGTCGTCATCAGAGGGGGTCCGTATCCGAGGCTTTCTCAACGTTTTCATTGATTTGGCGTTTTTTACAGTCGCGGGTACCAAGCCCAGCGCACCAACCTCAAACCGAGGTAACGTTCGTCGCTCATTTTAGCCATTGCACCAGCGGATGCTAGTCCAATGTTACCAGAGGTCCCCACTAGGAGGGAATGAGTCGGCTTGAGGCGCAGTCAAATAAGGATCGCGCTGGGTCCACCAGGTAGAACCAATCAGCAACTTTGCCTTACGACATACTCCTCCAGACCTCCATTGCTTGTCACTATACCAAAATTAAATAATTATACCGAGTATGGGTAAATAGTCGAGTATGAATGAAAATGAGAAGTAAAACAAGTTGGCAGCAAGCAGACGTGTTTTACTTTCGCTCCGAGAAAATTTAAAAATTGTAAAGTTAAATACAACTTTGTATATTCTCGGTGAACTCTTATGAAAACGTGTGCAGTTGTTATCACAATTTAATTGCGCGCCCTAAAGAATTGTTTGTTTTTAAATCAATAAAGGCTTCTTAAAGAAGCAACAACAGAAAGTGCTTTTTAATCGCGCAAAGTTACACAAACAGACTTTACAACACCAATACGTAAACACTCACACTCAGCTAAAGTCACACAAAGCATAATTGCATTAGCGCTCAACCATTCACTCAAAAAACACAGCGTAAAAACAACTCAAATTACACCTAACAACATGGCACCGCAACCTAACAAACGCGCGCGTGAAAACACCACCACTGACCTCAAGGAAGGCCGCCAGTTAGAAGCTATATCAGCAAAGATATTGGCCATGATCAATCTTCGTTTTGAGGAGCAGGCCAGCCTAATCACCACCAAGATGGGAGATGCTGAGCAGCGCATCCTCAACGCGCTGCTGGAGCGATGTGACCATTTGGCCGGTGAAGTGAAGCAACTTCATGACAGTGTGGACAGTCTAAATGAGAGGATGAACATTATGGAGCGCGAGGTCGGAGATCTGCCTACGTTAAGGGAGCGGGTTAGGGTGTTGGAGGCGAAGCTCGCTGCGCAGCTTAACGCCAATGCCGCCTGTGATATACGTGTGCATGGAGTTCCACACGTGGAGGGTGAAAATTTGCGTACATTATACAATACCCTTTGCTTTGCTATCCCCATCACACCACCGCCGAGAATACGTGAAATCTTTCGTGCTCGGAAAACACAGGTATCTGAAGTCGACCCCGACATTATTATTAAATTTGAAAATTCGAGAGAAAAATCCACGTTGCTGAAGGCAGCTGCAGCATACCGTCGCGAACACAAAATGCCGCTGAACTTGCATATGTTAGGCTTCGACTCTCCGGTCCCCATATACATTAATGACCAGCTAACAAGGGACAACTACAAAATCTTAAAAGAAGCGATAAAGCTTAAGAAGCAGAAGCATGTAGTTGCTGTTTCCTCACGAAGAGGCACAGTACACGTGAAGCGTAGGGAGAACGAGAGCGCGAAGCCCATACTAAGCAGAGACGAGCTTTTAAAGTTCGCTCACTGTAATGAGCGTGAGTTTCGCTCTCCCTCTGACTCTAATTTTGCTCTGGAAACCAATGCAAGGTTTTACTAATAATATAAATTTTAAGTTTCACTTTAAATTGCTAAATTGCTCTTTCTATATACTCTTAATTGTAAATGTACTTGTATTTATAGTGTGCAGACTCATCAGTGCTTTTGTAAGTTGTAAAATGCGTGGGCGTCTGATTGCTTTTCCGAATCCATGCCAGATGACCTAAGTCATATGCCCACAGCGAACAGTCGAACTATTATTCGAGTTCTATGCAAGCAAAAGAAGGGTCTATATATGTGCCACCTCAACGCACAAAGTCTTGTTAAAAAAATGGATGAGTTTAGATATTTATTTGTCAATTCCAACGTCGATGTAGTTTGTGTGTCTGAAACGTGGTTTGTTTCTAGTCTTAGTGATCAATCTATATGTTGTGATGGATATAATGTTTATCGTTCTGATCGTGAGGGGCATGCGGGGGGTGTGGCCATATATGTAAAAAACAGTCTGAAATGTCAGATGATTAGCAAACAGCCGTTGGGAAGCAATATTGAATATCTGTTCTTGAAAATAACAACTCGCAGCAATACTGAAAGCATCCTTGTCGGATGTGCTTATAGACCAAAAAAGTTAACGGATTATAGCGATTTCATGAGCCCATTTCACTCGGTTTCTCTAAAACACAACAATATTGTCCTAGCTGGAGATTTTAACAGCAATATGTTAACCGAACATCACCTGAGGGACGATATGATCTCTCTTGGCATGGGACTAGTAAACAATGCTTTAGCGACACACTTCTCCAAAACTTGTGATACCCTCCTTGATGTATTTTTTGTTAATGACACCGAAAAAGCTATCCTATTTGACCAGCTTTCTGCACCAGCCTTCTCTAAACACGACATGATTTTCTTGACGTATGACATCTACAAAGATCAAAGTAACCACGCAATCTCTTTTAGGGACTTTAGGAATATTGACCATAGGCTACTGTATGAATACTGTGATAACTTATACCTTGACGAAATATTTACTAAGCCCACTGTTGACGAGCAGCTTGAACTTTTCAATAAACACATTCAGCATCTTTTTAATACCTTTGTGCCACTGCGATACAAAGTTCTCAAGCCAATCGAAAACGAATGGTTCAGTAGAGATATCGGCTGTGCAATAAAAAGCCGAGATCATGCATACAAAAAGTGGAAACGCTATAGGACTGCGGCTTACCTATTGCATTATAAAAAACTTAGACGAATAGTAGGGCTGAAGATCACAAGTGCCAAACGTGCCCATTACTCTGCCAAATTCAATTCAGCCCTATCATCAAATCAGGTTTGGACTGAGCTAAAAAAGTTAGGGATTGGGAAATGTAAGCCTTCTTTAACATCTGACGTAAACGTAGATGCGCTTAATAGCAAATTTGTAGATTTAGATGTACCTGAAGTCCACGAAAACGCGTACCTGAACCACACTTCGCCGCTAAATTGTGATATTAGTTTGAGTTATGTGTGTACGTCAATGTGATGTTTTAGATTCCATCGTCAAAGTGAAGTCAAACGCCACTGGTCTTGATGAAATTCACCCAAAATTTTTAAAATTTTTACTCCCTAAAATCTTAAAGCATATTACATATATTTATACCCTGTACCCAAAGGGTACAAGGATATATTAGTTTTGTGCGAGTGCACATGGAACACACAGAAGGAGGCTTGGTAGACCCCACAAAGTATATATATTCTTGATCAGCATGACAAGCCGAGTCGATATAGCCATGTCCGTCTGTCCGTCTGTCTGTCCGTCTGTCTGTATGAACGCAAGGATCTCCGAAAGTATAAGAGCTAGCATAACCAAACTTGGTATACAGATTCTCCTGAGACCGAGAAAGGACGAGTTTGTTCATTTTTTCTGATCCACCCCCCCACTCCCCCCCTATTCAAGATTTTCTATAACTCGCGTTATTCTTGGAATTTTAAACTAAAATTTGGTAGTCACATTAGGTTAGTAATTATATATCCGTATACCAAGTTTCATAATGATAGAATGATCGGAAAGAAAGTTATAGCCATATAACCATGCCCAATGCACACATACATACATATGTACAAGTACACAAACACGCATAGACACGATTCTGATGTAAATGTAAATGTATGTATGCATGCATGGAATATTTTATATTTAATTTAGTTAAATAATTAAATTAATTTAGTTAATTAATTAAATTAAATTAATTAATTAATTTAATTACTTTTTTGTGGGGTGGTACAGGGTATTTAAGAGTTGAGCCTGCTCGACTTTAGCATTCCTTTCTTGTTTTAACTCCATTCTTACAACCTCATGCTTTCCGTACAAATGGAAATTCGGAAAAAAATTCCCTGTACCTAAGGGAGACAAAGAATTTCGGCCAATTTCCATTCTTCCATTTCTCTCAAAAGCATTTAAACAGCTAATGGCTAACCAAATTACTAACTTCTTGGTAGGAAAATCATTATTAACTGACAAACAATCGGGCTTTAGAAAGAATAGAAGCTGCATAACATCACTGTTAAAAATTACAGAGGCGAGCAAGCAAGGCGACAACAGTATGGTAACTTTTCTTACACTTCTTGACTATTCTAAAGCTTTTGACACGGTAAACCATACCATACTTTACACAAAACTAAAACTATCTGTTATTTTCTATTTATGTTAACGACCTTCCATGTTTCGTGTCCAATCGCGAGATTCACATGTACGCAGATGATGTCCAGTTATATGTTAGTCGTCCGTTAAATAGAATAATATAATGTGTTAGTGTCTGTAATGACGATCTGTTAAAAATCAGTGAATGGGCGAGAATTAATGGTCTACAGTTAAATCCGAAAAAATCTAAATGCCTGGTATTATATAAAAAGAAAATTAACTCACTCAATCTAGAGAAATTGAAACTCAGCAATGAGCATATCGATTATGTCAAGAAGGCAAATAACTTAGGAATCACCATCAATGAGACTCTATCCTGGCATAATCACGTTAACAATGCAGTAGGAAGAACTTATAGTGCACTAAGGCATCTCTCTTTGATGCAGAATTTCCTCCCAGGCAAACTCAAGCTTCTTATTGCAAAGTCATACCTGATACCCTCATTATTTTATGGGATTGAGTTATTTGGAAACTGCGATGCCGCAAGCCAGAAAAAATTAAAAGTCGCCTTCAACAGCATTGCGCGATATGTCTATAACATTAAACGAAGAGAGTCTATAACGACATACGCTAACAAAATTTTTAACCTGACTCTTCACTCGTGGATTAAACTTAGGACTGTAATTTTCTTGCATAGAACCATTAATCGTAAAGAACCGAACTATCTGTATAACATAATCTCATTTAATTCATCAAGAAGAACCAATAATATAGTTTGCGAGAGATATAGATTATCCAGTTCAGAAAAGCACTTTTTCATCTTTGCTGTTCGTCTGTGGAACGAGCTACCACATAACTTAAAAATAATCAGCAACGAGACGCATTTTAGAACTAGAATTGAAGCACACTTCCAAGAGTATAACTAATTGAAAAAACAAAAAGCACTAAACCTATACTATACATTTACATTCATTGGGCAACTCTCTTGTACCAATTTAATGATAACGATAAGAGCAAAAGAAAAATCACCTTAAATTTACATATGTATTAATAATAATATTGTTTGGTCATCCGGCCAAAAACAGCCAAAACCAGCAGCACATCATAGTTAATAAGTAAAGTAAATAACTCAATGCAAAGTGCTCGTTTTCTTGTCACTTGCTTTGCATAGCAAGCCGAGCACTTAACGTTTCCTTTTGTTGCTTGCCATAAATTTGCATAGGCTGCTGCGCAGCCGCCACATATGTACTAGTTATTGTCGCTAACTCTGCAACTCAAGTTCGTTTTTCGTTATCGCATCTGGTACGGAGAAGCTTAGCTTTCCGTCTACCAGCATAAACTTTGTAAATCTCGGCGATCGCTACCTATGCAAAATAAACATTTGTGCACCTCTTTTAAATTGAACAATTTCGTTTTCGCTTATTTTGCAATTATTTCGCCAACATAATTTCGCATATTTGGAATCATAAAAAAGCTTATGATTATACATTTTGGTGACCCCGACGTGATTAATAATTCCACAAAACCTTGCTTAATCGCGTTAAAAAACAAAAGCGTACATAATTGAGTTCATTGTACACAAAAAATATTCAAGTACATAAGTGCAAAAGTATAAGTTCATAGTGCCTACTGTACCGCCAATAAGCAGCCGTGTGAAGCGACGTTTTTGAGGGCAACGAACATCAGCAGATAAAACAGTTATTCGCGCGCGTCATTTATCTCTGCTATTTTCGGTTTTCGGTTCTCTCTCGCGTTCATAATGTCTGAGAGCGACGGTCAAATGCGCGCCTTCCAAGCTGTCGCATCAGCTGCTGCTGACGTAGCTGATGCAGCGACGCTTGCGCCAACAGCTTCGACGTCAACAGCTGTGGGCAATGCAGTGCAGGCTACGAGCAATAGTGTTGAGTTTTATAAGCGCAAGGCGCAATCATTATATGCGTGGGCGCTTTCTATTCAAAATAAAATAAATGATTGTGAAATTGACAATATTTCAGAAAGTGAGCTGCGAAAACGTGTGGAAATGCTGCAAAGTATTTTGGCCTCTTTTAATTTGGTGCATGACATATTAGAGGAGCTGGACTTTGACGAGATTGGCAGCAGTTTGCGCTGCAACTTTGCTGAGCTGGTGGTCTGCTTGGAGGGCCGCCTGCTAAATGCAATACAAAGGATGCAATCTGGCGCGCCGCCGTGTTCGACGCTTCGGCAAGATGATCAGTCTACCATTGTGATAAATCGGTCTCGTTTGCCTGAGCTTAAGTTGCCTACATTCAGTGGTGGATATACTGAATATGCAGATTTCGCTTCGATGTTCACATCAGTGATCGCCAAGGATCCAGATCTCTCCGATGTGGAAAAGTTGCAGCATTTGAGGTTAAGCTTAAGAGGATCTGCGTTGGACACGATTCGTGCGCTTGAGATAAGTGGTGCAAATTATTCAGTGGCGTTAGACCTACTCGACAAGCGGTTTAACAATAAGCGTCTTATTTTCCAGGCACACATCTCCGAGATTTTGGGCATTAAAAAGGCTGAAACTACAAGCAAGCTGCGAGAGTTGTCCGACAAAGTCAACGCAAATATGCGTGCACTGTTGAGTTTGGGCAATATGCAAGATGTAGCTGGCAGCATCGTCGTTCAGACAATTTTGGGCAAGGTGGATGCTGCGACGCAGGCAAAGTGGGAGGAAGCCGCCCCATTAAACGTTATACCGTCGTGGGAGCAATTTGCGACGTTCTTGGATAGCAGGTGCCAAAAATTGGAAAACATCGAGCATGCAATGGCATCATATTCGTCGAATTATCAGGTGGGAAAGAACAAAAACACTAACACCAAACGCTCGTTTGTCGCCACTAACCCATCCGCAAATGGTTGTCTGTTTTGTGACATAAATGCACACGAAATATACAGTTGCCCACTTTTTGGTAATTTGTCGCCTGTACTTCGTTTAAAGGAAGCGAAACGCCTCTCTCTGTGTATAAATTGTCTTAGAAAGGGACACAGAATGAGAACTTGCAATTCTGGATCGTGCAGAACCTGTGGTGCCAAACATCACAGTTTATTGCATTTTAATAATTCAGCTGCCGTAAATTTGATGCCTGAGCAATCGTCCGCTTCTGACTTACACTCGCGGCCGTCTTCATTGTTACTGCCACGTAGCGCTCTCGCAGCTGTTTCGCCATCATCGCTTGCTTCATTGCCTGCCCAAAATCTCGGCTCAGATGTTGTGCTCTTGGCCACCGCTGTCATCAGCATTCAAAATCGCGCCGGGACTTGGGTACCTTGCCGTGCACTGCTCGATTCCGGATCACAGTTGCACATTATAACTTCGCGATTCGCTCACCGGCTCCAACTTCGAAAGACCAAGTCGTCGGCCTCTGTGTCTGGTCTTGGTGACGTCAGTTTCAAGTCTGATGGTTGCACTGTGCACTTATGCTTGCAATCATTGGTCACTGACTATTCCGCAAATATTACTGCTTTGGTCGCTCCTTCCATTACTGAGAACCAACCAAATTTCACGGTTGACATATCTCATTGGGATATACCAAGCAATGTCCGCTTAGCTGATCCGGCGTTCTTTAAGCCACAGCAAATTGATATGCTTATCGGTGCCAATTTATTCTACGAGTTGTTGTGCGTAGGTCAGATTAAACTGGCTGATGGCCTGCCACTTCTGCAAAAGACTCGTTTGGGCTGGATAGTTACTGGAGGTGGCTCGCAGCGTCAGAAATCTGCTTTGGTTGCATCCAAGTCTCCGTCTACACAGGATTGCAATACACGAATCGAACAGATGGTTCGCTCTTTTTGGGAACTCGAAAGTGGTGTCGATCCGGCTGTAAAACTTACAAAAGAAGAGTTCGACTGCGAGGAGCATTTCAAGGCTAATTACAGGCGCCTGCGTACTGGCGAGTATTCCGTCCGATTGCCTGTAAAGCTCAGTACAGATCTGCTTGGCGATTCCTATACGCAAGCCTATCGTCGGTTCATAAACTTAGAGCGAAAGTTAGAACGCAATCCACTTCTCAAAGCACAGTACTCTGCATTCATTAAGGAGTATTTAGAGTTGGGTCATATGTCGCTTGTATCGCCAGTTTCGCTAAATTTGTGCAAGTATTTCCTGCCGCACCATTGCGTTCTGAAGGAGGACAGCACAACGACAAAGTTGAGAGTCGTGTTTGACGGTTCCGCATCCACATCCTCTGGTCATTCTTTAAATGACATCCTAATGGCTGGTCCTTCCATTCAGTCAAAGCTCGCAAACACGCTTGTTCGATTTCGCACGTTTCCTATCGCTTTAACAGGAGACATCTGCAAGATGTACCGCTGCGTGCGAGTATCAAATCCGGATAGCTATTTTCAATGCATTCTATGGCGTGACTCGCCTCAAAAGCCTATTCAAGTTTTCCGTCTTGATACCGTCACTTACGGTACAAAGCCTGCCTCGTTTCTCTCCGTTCGCACTATGCATCAGCTGGCTGAAGATGAGCATGAGCTATTTCCTATTGGCTCCGATATCTTGCGCCGCGATTTTTATGTTGATGATTTAATCACTGGTGGTGCTTCTACAAACGAAGTCATAGAAATTATGAGACAAACCACAGGGCTACTTGCCAAGGCTAATTTCAAGCTAAGGAAGTGGTGCTCCAGCAATCCTGATGTGCTCAAACAAGTTCCGGAAGAAGACAAAGAAACTCTAGTTAAGTTTGATGATGGCAGCGACATAGCAAAAACTCTAGGACTGTCGTGGGATCCTGCGACGGATTTATTCATTTTCACGTTTCTACCAGCATTGACATCTGGTCGAATTTGCAAGCGCACTGTTTTGTCAACTATTGCCAGATTTTATGATCCGCTTGGCCTTATTGGACCAGTAATCGCAAAGGCTAAGATATTCCTGCAGGCGCTTTGGAGAGAAAGACTTGATTGGGATGAAAGCCTTTCAGCATCATTGACAACATCTTGGCATAATCTTATTGCTGATTTTGAGCGCACAAAGCAGCTGAAATTTCCAAGGCTTGCACTTTCTGCTGGTGTTTCCATTGAAGTGCATGGTTTTAGTGATGCCAGCATAGATGCCTATGGAGCTTGCGTCTACATCATTTCGACCACGCAAGGCCAATCTCGTGCGGAGCTGCTGTGTTCCAGATCTCGTGTGGCGCCGCTCAAATCGTTGACCGTGCCCCGACTAGAGTTGTGCGGAGCCGTTTTGCTGGCACAACTCATAAACGAAATATCTCGTATGGAGTTATTCGGCTGCAAGTTTTATTGTTGGTCTGATTCTGCAGTAGCGCTATCTTGGATTCGCAGCGAGCCATCCAGGTTTCAAATTTTCGTTTCCAATCGCATCGCAACTATTCAAGAGTTGACCTCTGGCATGGAATGGCGATATGTTCCAACCGATTTGAATCCTGCGGACATACTTTCACGTGGAGCTTTGCCCAGCGAATTAGTCCAGTCCAACTTGTGGCTACATGGTCCCGCATTTCTGACGAAAGATAAATCTTCTTGGCCAGAGTCTTGCAATTCCGTCTCGTCGCTTCCTGAGCAGCGCTCTAAAGTGTTTGTAAGCACCACACTGTGCGAAGACATTGCACAGCAATGCAAATATGTTAACACATTTGGAAAGCTGCAGCGCGTGTTTGCATATGTATACAAGTTCCTGCACCGTGTACGAATTCCTGGGCTATCGGTGGACTGCATCCGTCATGGTACACTGCTGTTGATGCGCTCAATTCAAATGTCTACGCTTCGGGACGAATACAAGACCTTGCAGGCCGGACACACTTTGAAATCGTCTAGCTCCTGTCTTTCTTTATCTCCGTTTCTCGACAGCTCTGGATTGATGCGCGTTGGTGGCCGTCTAAGTAACTCTGCGCTCGACTTTGAAGCCCAGCATCCAATTATACTTCCAAGGCGTCATCCAGTCACGCGTTCAGTCATTATGCACTACCATGTCCGTAATCTGCATTCTGGACCTCGTGCATTGCTGGCCTCAATTCGGTTGCAGTATTGGCCAATTGGCGGTCGGAAAACAGTGTGCAGCGTAGTCAGCAAATGCACCATTTGTTTTCGAGCCAAGCCTCGTCTTGTGGAGCATGTTATGGCTGACCTGCCAAAGGATCGAGTTGATGCTTCACATACCTTTATGGTCACTGGTGTGGATTTTTGTGGGCCGTTTTTCTACAAAAGCGAGGTCCGCAATAAGGCACCAATAAAATGCTATATTTGCATTTTCATTTGCTTCGCCACCAAAGCTGTGCATTTGGAGTTGGTGAAGGATTTAACCACCGGAGCATTCTTAAATGCACTTAAACGCTTTATTTTGACGCGCTGTCGACCTACGAGGATCTGGTCTGACAACGCTACAAATTTCGTTGGCGCACGGAACGAGATGGCTGAGCTAAAGCGTCTTTTTGAATCCAGCGAGCACCTGCAGGCTGTGCAAGAATTTTGCCTTGCTGACTGTATTGATTGGCGTTTCATTCCGCCGCGCTCGCCTCACTTTGGTGGTCTATGGGAAGCGGCTGTAAAGACTGCCAAGCATCATTTCTACAGATCCGTCGGACTATCGCTGCTCGAATTTGATGAACTGCGCACGCTTGTATGCCATATCTGGGCAATTATTAATTCTCGCCCATTGTTATCCCTTTCAGAACATCCAGCAGATCTCGATGTCTTGACTCCAGCTCATTTTCTTGGTGCTGCTCCGCTGTCAACGTACGTTGAGCCTGATCTGACGAAGCTCAATTTCAATCGGCTGGATCGATGGCAGCGCGTGACGTACTACCAGCAGATATTTTGGGCTCGCTGGCGTGAAGAATACTTGACGCTTCTTCAACAGCGCTCAAAATGGCAAGTGTCGCAGCCTGGACTCTCCATTGATGATGTCGTTCTGGTCAAGGACGAGAATTTGCCGCCCCTCAAATGGCCATTAGCAAGGGTGGTCAGCCTCATCAGCGGCGCAGATGGCGTGTCGAGAGTTGCAGAATTGAGGACTTCCACTGGAACCATTCGGCGAGCCGTTCGCAAATTATGCCCGCTGCCGAAACAAGATGTTGTTGAAGACCCTGGTTCTTCAACAGGGGGAGTATGTTTGGTCATCCGGCCAAAAACAGCCAAAACCAGCAGCACATCATAGTTAATAAGCAACGTAAATAACTCAATGCAAAGTGCTCGTTTTCTTGTCACTTGCTTTGCATAGCAAGCCGAGCACTTAACGTTTCCTTTTGTTGCTTGCCATAAATTTGCATAGGCTGCTGCGCAGCCGCCACATATGTACTAGTTATTGTCGCTAACTCTGCAAGTCAAGTTCGTTTTTTCGTTATCGCATCTGGTACGGAGAAGCTTAGCTTTCCGTCTACCAGCATAAACTTTGTAAATCTCGGCGATCGCTACCTATGCAAAATAAACATTTGTGCACCTCTTTTAAATTGAACAATTTCGTTTTCGCTTATTTTGCAATTATTTCGCCATCATAATTTCGCATATTTGGAATCATAAAAAAGCTTATGATTATACAAATATAAAACAAGTAAAAAAGCTAAAGTCGGGTGTCCCGACTTTGAAATACTCTGTACATATGTTTACAATAATTATAGAAAATAAAAAAATTAAGAAAATAAAAAAAAATTGGATCGATTTTACCTCTCTCGGTATTCGAACTCACGTAAAGGGTGTATAATTGCACATTTACATAGCAATTGCGTCTGTGTGAGTGTATGTATGCCTATGCGCATCTATTCGTGTCTGTGTAAGCATTTTCGCAGTCAACCAAACAGCAACATCAACAACAGCCGCGGGCAGCGCTTGAGCAGCGCTGCATCAGCAAATATATTTATGGCTACAACTTCTTGTTAAATCGGTCTATCATAATGAAATTTGGCATACGGACACATAATAACTAACTGGGGGTATTTCCAAAATTTTAGTTCGAAATTCCAAGAATTACGGGAGTTACGATTTGAGGGGTAGAGGGGGGAGGGAGGGGAATTCCAAAATATACATTTTCTGCGTATTCACATAAGGCATCTGGGACTAAAATTTGGTGTTCCTAGGTCTTATAGTCTCCGAGATATAGGCGATTATACGAATGGAAAATCGGGAAAACCCTCATAGTGGGGAAGTGGGGGGGGGGGAAAAATCAAAAAAATAAAACAAACTCGTATAGAATACACACATAACGCATCTTTGTGCAAAATTTGGTGTCTCTATCTCTTATAGTCTCTGAGATCCAGGTGTTCATACGGACGGACAGACGGACAGACAGACAGACAGGGCTAGATCGACTCGTCTCGTCATGCTGATCAAGAATATATATACTTTGTGGGGTCTGCCACGCCTCCTTCTGTGTGTTACATACATGCGCACAAAACTAGTATAGCCTTTCACCCTTTGGGTACAGGCTATAACAAGCCTTAAATTTATGTATTAATAATATTAATCTTTTAAAAATAGGTTAAGTAGGTTATAAACATCGCTATTCATTATAGCCTGTACCCAAAGGGTGAAAGGCTATACTAGTTTTGTGCGCATGTATGTAACACACAGAAGGAGGCGTGGCAGACCCCACAAAGTATATATATTCTTGATCAGGATGAGAAGCCGAGTCGATATAGCCTTGTCCGTCCGTCCGTCTGTCCGTCTGTCTGTCCGTCTGTCCGTCTGTCCGTATGAACGCAAGGATCTCAGAAAGTATAAGAGCTAGAATAACCAAACTTGGTTTCCATATTCTCCTAAGACCGAGAAAGTACGAGTTTGAGTTTTTTTTCGATGCACCCCCCCACTCCCCCGCAATTCGTGTTTTTTCTTATAACTTCCGTAATTCTTGGAATTTTGAAATCAATTTTGGTAGGTACATCCAGTTAGTACTAATGTGTCCGTGTGCCAAATTTCATCATGATAGGTCAATTCTGAAGAAAGTTATAGCCATAAGTAAAATCGCTGCTCATGCGCTGCCTCTGTCGGCAGCGCTGCCCGCAGCTGTTGTTGTTGTTGCTGCTTTGGTTCAACTTTGTGCTGCATACATACACGCATATAAACACGCATAGGTACGTGATGTAAATGTATGCTGTTAAAACTAAACATAAACATATATTCTAATTTAATTTAATTAATTCATTCATTAATTTTTTTTAATAATTTAATTTTTTTTTTAATTTTTTTTTTTTTTAATTTTTCTTTTTTTGTGGGCAGTACAGGCTATTTTACTGTCGGGCTTGCTCGACTGTAGCGTTCTATCTTGTTTTATCTAAGAAAATTGCACACTTTGTGACTAGTACATTAATTTATAAGAAATCTTCTTGTCGTACTAGGAATTAATAAACAAACAAACAAACAAACAAATGTAGTACTCTTTGCAGTTGTCTGGTCAACACTTTCAAAGCAACGTGAACCAACTTGCTATGTGGACTCTCCTAATATACAGGCAACACGAGTTAATGTTATTTTTTGGATTTCGTCCCCCGCTACAGCATTTCGTCAATCGTGTCCATATTTCAAAAGCTACGTGAAGTAAACCTTGCACACGTAGTTTTCATCTAAATATTTCATGCAAGTCGATCAATTTAAAGAAAAGTTATATATATATATACATATATATATATATATATATACATCTATATATATATATATATATATCTATATATATATATATTATTTTATATATATATATATATATATATATATATATATATATATAGATATATATATATATATATATATATATATATATTTTATATTAATAGTTAATATTTAGTTAATTAATTAAATTAATTTAGTTAATTAATTTAATTAAATTAATTAATTAATTTAATTACTTTTTTGTGGGGTGGTACAGGGTATTTAAGAGTTGAGCCTGCTCGACTTTAGCATTCCTTTCTTGTTTTCTTTTTCCTCTTCCTCTTTCTACACCTTACTTTTTATACCCTGTACCCAAAGGGTACAAGGGTATATTAGTTTTGTGCCTTTGGCCATAGCTAGCCGGACTGGCATTTAAATTTTCCCCCACCGGGTTGGAGATTTACCTCTTTCTCTTTCTCTGCCGTTGTATCTCTCTTTCCCTCTTATTTTTATACCCTGTACCCAAAGGGTACAAGGGTATATTAGTTTAGTGCGAGTGCACATGGAACACACAGAAGGAGGCTTGGTAGACCCCACAAAGTATATATATTCTTGATCAGCATGACAAGCCGAGTCGATATAGCCATGTCCGTCTGTCCGTCTGTCTGTCCGTCTGTCTGTCCGTCTGTCCGTCTGTCTGTCCGTCTGTCTGTCTGTATGAACGCAAGGATCTCCGAAAGTATAAGAGCTAGAATAACCAAACTTGGTATACAGATTCTCCTGAGACCGAGAAAGGACGAGTTTGTTCATTTTTTCTGATCCACCCCCCCACTCCCCCCCTATTAACGATTTTCTATAACTCCCGTAATTCTTGGAATTTTGAACTAAAATTTGGTAGTCACATTAGGTTAGTAATTATATAACCGTATACCAAGTCTCATTATGATAGAATGATCGGAAAGAAAGTTATAGCCATATAACCAGGCTCAATGCACACATACATACATATGTACAAGTACACAAACACGCATAGACACGATTCTGATGTAATTGTAAATGTATGTATGCATGCATGGAATATTTTATATTTAATTAGTTAATATTTAGTTAATTAATTAAATTAATTTAGTTAATTAATTTAATTAAATTAATTAATTAATTTAATTACTTTTTTGTGGGGTGGTACAGGGTATTTAAAAGTTGAGCCTGCTCGACTTTTAGCATTCCTTTCTTGTTCTAATTAGTTCTTAAGTAGAATTAATTCTTCTCTTCTACTTGCTATTTGTTTAGGTTGTTAGGCCTATAATGTCTCTGACCACATTTGGCTGTGAATCGGGGCATAGCTGGCCAACTGGCAAATAAAATTCCCCCAACGTGTCGGAGGCATTAATAGACGTCATTGTATAGCTCTCCCTTAGGCTTTCTTATCTTTTAAGTTTAACTTATAATGTAATACTATAAATATTTTTATTTTACTTTCTAATATTATCAATTATTTATTGACAGTAAATTTGTTGATTTTTTATAAATAAATAAATAAATAAATAAGAAAAGTGAGTTTCCTTTTAATTTATGTAAATTATATATATTTTCTATATATATTTCTATATATGTTCTTCTTAAAACAGTCTTTATTAAGACTCTTATTCTGTCTTCAACATTTTTTTGTTTCCCAAATTACCTTAAGCATAAGTAGTCCTGTATGTACATATGTGTGTACGTAACGGAATCTTTCAGACTAATTTGTTACCAATTTCCAAAAGTCTGATCGGCTTGAAAATTTGCACAGGGGTCAAGGATTGATGACAATACAATTATTATTAATTCCATGATCATTTTAGATAATATTTTATTTTTATTTTGGGCATTATTATTTTTGGCGCTAGCAATTCGCAACTGCTTGGTTGAAGAGTTAGGTGCTTTGTTTTATTTGTTAGTGTTTATTTTTACTAATATTCTACCTGTTTAGAGGAGATATCGAATATATCACCTGATCAGTTATATTTAATAAACAAGTAAAAAAGCTAAAGTCGGGTGTCCCGACTTTGAAATACTCTGTACATATTTTTACAATAATTATAGAAAATAAAAAATATTAAGAAAATAAAAAAAAATTCAATGATCGATTTTACCTTTCTCGGTATTCGAACTCACGTAAAGGGTGTATAATTGCACATTTACATAGCAATTGCGTCTGAGTGAGTGTATGTATGCCTATGCGCATCTATTCGTGTCTGTGTAAGCATTTTCGCAGTCAACCAAACAGCAACATCAACAACAGCCGCGGGCAGCGGTTGAGCAGCGCTGCATCAGCAAATATATTTATGGCTATAACTTCTTGTTAAATCGGTCTATCATAGTGAAACTTGGCATACGGACACATAATTACTAACTGGGGGTATTTCCAAAATTTTAGTTCGAAATTCTAAGAATTACGGGAGTTAGAGAAAATCGCATTTGCTTGGGAGAGGGGGGAGGGAGGGAAATTCCAAAATATACATTTTCTGCGTACAAGGCATACAAGGCACCTTGGACTAAAATTTGGTGTTCCTAGGTCTTATGGTCTCCGAGATATAGGCGATTATACGAATGGAAAATCTGGAAAACCCCCATTGGGGGAAGTGGGAGGGAAAATCAAAAAAATAAAACAAACTCGTATAGAATACACACATAACGCATCTTTGTGCAAAATTTGGTGTCTCTATCTCTTATAGTCTCTGAGATCCAGGTGTTCATACGGACGGACAGACGGACAGACAGACAGACAGGGCTAGATCGACTCGTCTTGTCACGCTGATCAAGAATATATATACTTTGTGGGGTCTGCCACGCCTCCTTCTGCCTGTTACATTTTTCAGCTCCCGCAAACCTAATATACTCTTGTACATTTCATGTACAGAGTATAAAAACACGGGACGAATTCAATTAAACTTAACTTTATTGTAGCGTGTCTAGAATTGGAGTGTTTGAACAAGAACCTGGCTGCAGTCAATGTGCGTCTGCAGCGTTAGAAAAAAGCTCGTCTGCATATAAAAGCTCTGTCTGCAAGTGAGAGCCAGAGCGGATTGATCTTTAACAGAGACAGCTAAGCAAGATGAAGATAACATAATTTTCTAACAAGAACTAAACAAACATAAGCCAACAGGCATTTACATTTACTTTACATTAAATCAATTGTTCTGCTCCGAACATACTCCCACCGTTGGAAGAGGAAGTCTTTCAACCATCGCAGAACTCTCAAGGGGCAGAACAGCAATCTTGGCAGTAGCCCTTTTGACCAATCCAGTAGGAGTCCGAAACATCGCGACTCTGGTGATACCATCCTGACCAGGAATGACTTCTTCTATTCGACCAAGACTCCATTTAAGAAGCGGCATATTGTCATCCTTTAGCAGCACCATATTACCGACTTGAAGATTCGGCAACGTGGCTCTCCATTTGCCCCTCTCCTGAAGCAGGGACAAGTATTCCATGCTCCATCTCCGCCAGAAATGTTGCTTCATCTGGGCGACCATTTGCCAACAACTGAGATGACTAGCGTGTAGATGTGTGATGTCCGGCTCAGCAAAAGTGGCAAAGCTAGAGCCAATCAAAAAGTGCGCAGGTGTAAGAACTTCTAAGTCTTCTGGACTTTCTGAAATTGGACAAAGTGGACGGGAATTAAGCATGGCTGATATTTCGTAAGCCAGGGTACGAAGTTCATCAAGAGTAAGAATTGAGTAGCCGACGACTCGATAGAACCTATATTTAGCTGCATTTACTGCGGATTCCCACAAACCACCAAAATGTGGCGCACGCGGTGGGATGAATTTCCAATCGATGTCATTGGACAAACAGGTAGCAGAAACAGAGGCGATGTGCGGCTCACTCAGGAACAGTCTTTTCAGCTCTAAAAGTTCATTTTTTGCACCCACAAAATTTGTGGCGTTATCACTCCATATGGTGCGTGGTTTCCCTCTCAGACTGATAAAACGTTTTAAAGCTGCGATGAATGATGAAGTTGAAAGGTCTGGCACCACCTCCAAATGCGTTGCCTTTGTTGCAAAGCAAACAAATACCGAAATATAGCATTTGTGAGGTGGCTTGTTTCGAGCTTCAGCTTTGTGAAAGAAAGGACCGCAAAAATCGATGCCAGTTACGTGAAATGCTGATGACAAGGCTGAACACGTTCTGCAGGCAGGTTTCCCATAATATGTGTCATCAATTTAGGCTTTGCGCGAAAACATCGGATGCACTTGTTAATCACCGAAACCACTGCCTTTCGTCCTCCGACTGGCCAATACCTTTGCCGTAGGATTGCAAGAAGACTCTGAGGCCCAGAATGCATATATTTTTCATGATAATAGCGTATAATAGCTGCGGTGACCGGATGCCCTTTAGGAAGTAGCATTGGGTGCTTGGCGTCGTAGTCCAACTGTGAGTTATGGAGTCTACCACCAACCCGAAGCAATCCATTTGAATCCACTTTCGGCCTTAGCGAAAGCAGTTTTCTTTTTGATGAAACTTCCTTATCGGCCTGCAAAACCTTGTATTCATTAAAAAAATGAACACGTTGAATACTTCGAAGCAGAAAATAAGTGCACATTCTTATTTCCTCGACGGTTAGCGTGCCCGATGCGCGCTGAGCATTTTTGTGCCTCAGCAGCGAGAAGCGATATATGTATCCAAAAACGCGTTGGAGCCTGCCAAATGAGTTTTGGTACTTGCAATCAAATGATATGTCTTGTTGCATGTCCACAACTAAGACATTATGCCGGCGCTCTGGTAAATCTTTCTGCAACTGAGCACAGGAGGGCCTTTGCGATGAACTCATGCTAACGAAATCTGGCCCGTTCATCCATAAACTATGATTAAGCAGCTCTTTTGGAGTACAGCCTCGTGATAGTACATCAGCAGGGTTAAAGTTGGTTGAAACGTGATGCCAAGTTACATTTTTGGTCAAATATCACCACATAACGCAATCTTAAAAAATCGAAAACGCAAAAGAGTATTAAAGATTTTTGGTTGAATTGTAGGGCCCGTTAATAAAAGATCATTCAAAGAAAATCCTGAGGTTGTTTTTGCCGAACCATCAAAAACAACGCGTAGTTTGGTGCTGGTACTATCCAACTTTTGCACGCAGTGGTGAGGTAAAAAGAATTGGGTTAAGCCAGGCGTATCCAAAGCTAAAGACATGTGACCCAAATCACTATATTCCTTAATGAACGCAGAGTATTGTGCTTTTATGACTTCGTTTTTCTCCAATTTCATCTCCAAGCCTTTAAAACGTCGAAAAGCGCGAGAATAGGAGTCTCCAAGTGCTTTAAAGTCAGAGTTTGGGAGAAGTCGAACAGAATATTGGCCGTTATCCAAGCGCTGATAATTCTTTTTAAATAGCAACTCGGCCAGAGCATCCTCGTCCGACATCGATGGCGATGAGTCAAAGCAGTTCTCTATCTCCCAAAAGCGTTTGACCAGATCGTTGAGTGAGCTTTCCTGAGACCGACTACTTTGAGATTTGACGAGCGATGTGAGAACTGAATGTTTACAAGATGAGCTCGAGTAGCCTCCAGATATAACCCAACCAAGTTTCGTTTGTTGAAGCGTTGGCAAATTATTGGCCATCCGCTCCAATCAAAATGTCAATACGTTGCGATTTATAAACAAGATAGAACGCTACAGTCGAGCAAGCCCGACAGTAAAATAGCCTGTACTGCCCACAAAAAAAGAAAAATTAAAAAAAAAAAAATTTAAAAAAAAAATTAAATTATTAAAAAAAATTAATGAATTAATTAATTAAATTAAATTAGAATATATGTTTATGTTTAGTTTTAACAGCATACATTTACATCACGTACCTATGCGTGTTTATATGCGTGTATGTATGCAGCACAAAGTTGAACCAAAGCAGCAACAACAACAACAGCTGCGGGCAGCGCTGCCGACAGAGGCAGCGCATGAGCAGCGATTTTACTTATGGCTATAACTTTCTTCAGAATTGACCTATCATGATGAAATTTGGCACACGGACACATTAGTACTAACTGGATGTACCTACCAAAATTGATTTCAAAATTCCAAGAATTACGGAAGTTATAAGAAAAAACACGAATTGCGGGGGAGTGGGGGGGTGCATCGAAAAAAAACTCAAACTCGTAATTTCTCGGTCTTAGGAGAATATGGAAACCAAGTTTGGTTATTCTAGCTCTTATACTTTCTGAGATCCTTGCGTTCATACGGACAGACGGACAGACGGACAGACAGACGGACAGACGGACGGACGGACAAGGCTATATCGACTCGGCTTCTCATCCTGATCAAGAATATATATACTTTGTGGGGTCTGCCACGCCTCCTTCTGTGTGTTACATACATGCGCACAAAACTAGTATAGCCTTTCACCCTTTGGGTACAGGCTATAAAAAACGGGTCAGCCAAGGAAATACCCTTAGGAACATTCCACTCAATTGCATTAATATCGAAGTGTGGCTGGTGATCAGTTATAGTGCCCGTGATAACAGCTGAGAATGAAGCACGATAGCTCGCATCCTGTGATTGCACCACAACGTCTACTGCTCTATCAGAATCCAACGTTGATTCTCCAATACCAGATATTGAAATATGTGACTGACGAGAATGAAGTTTCAATTGACCAGCAAGACGCGTTGTAATAAAATTAAGTTGCGATGCTGAATCAAGTATGGCACGACAAGGTATAAAGATTCCAGCTCGATTGCGCACATAGACTATGGCAATTGCGAGCAACACGTAATCATGATGCAATATGTTTGAGGATTTAGGTAGAGGGTGCGAAATCGGCATATTGAAACATGAGACAAGTGCAGATGAAACTGGCTGAGTACTTTGCTCGTTTGTTGGCTGTGCTGTGCTGGCATTCGATGCAGCATGGCCTGAAGTAAGATGCAGCAAAGTATGATGCTTCATGCGACAATGCTTGCAATGGCTCGATTTGCATTGTTGTAGACCATGGCCCTTGCGTAGACAATTAAGGCAGAGATGCAACTTCTTGGCTTCCTTATATCTTAGAGCAGGGCTAAGATTAAGAAACCGATTGCATTTGGACAAATAATACACAGCGGAGAGTTGGCAGTATTGATTGAGGTAATTAAAAACTTTTGAGCAGATCTACGCAAGTTTTTTCCCACCTGATGGCTAGGTAGTTCTGTTACCATGGCGCATTCCAAATTTTCCAGAGTGCGGCATCTATTTTCCAAAAATGAAGCCATTGCTTCCCAAGTAGGCAGCTTATCTATGGGTAAGTCTTCATCCCATTTTTCGCGAGTTTTCTGGTCCACTTTATGGTTCACAATATGCATCAGCAAGCCGTCCAGTATCTCTTCAGAGGAAGCCAGTGTTCTCAATGCCCTTAAGTGAGAATTTACTTTGTCGCTTAGTTCTCGCAGACTCGACGCAGCTCCCTTCTCGACACCTTTCAACCCAATAATGAGGAGAAGATAGAGCAACCCGTTTGCATAGAGCTGAGTATCGAGGCTCACAAACAGCAGAAGATAGGGCATAATATTGATTCTAGAGAATTAAATAGAGCGAGTAAGGCGGCTTTTATACGTGCAATTAACACATTTTGTGATAAAATTTGTGAAATTTGCACTAAACGATGCTACCAGCATCAAATTTCAAAGTGGACTGTAAACAGTAATATTGCACCTTATTTGACCGATGAACTTAAGCTTAACAAGAAAGGAATGCTAAGGTCGACTAAGCTCAACTCTTAAATACCCTGTACCACCCCACAAAAAAATAAATTAATTTAAATTAAATTAATCAAATTAATTTAGTTAATTAACTATATAAAATATTTTATACATGCATACATACATTTACAATTACATCAGAATCGTGCCTATGCGTGCTGGTGTACTTGTACTTGGTGTAATTGTATGTGTGCATTGGCCTGGTTATATGGCTATAACTTTCTTTATAATTACCCTATCATACAAGTTTGGCTATTCTAGCTCTTATACTTTCTGAGATCCTTGCGTTCATACAGACAGATGGAAGAATATATATACTTTGTGGGGTCTGCCACGCCTCCTTCTGTGTGTTACATGTACACTCTCACAAAACTAATATACCCTTGTACCCTTTGACATCCATCTAAATCCCATCTAAATCGTATTGGAATAATCTAGATCCAGGGCCTATTCCAGAAGTTATTACAGATTTGTCACAGTTTGAACTGCGATTTATTTCACCTATCATTCCATTTGTTAAAGTTATCAGGCTGAGTGGTTTTTTTTGGACAATATAGTTTCCGAGGTCAGGCGGTATTATTAGCAAAAGATGTTTTTGAAGTTACTGTAAATCTTTCTAACATGCTTCCAAGAAACTCCAAAATTGCTGGTATTGTCGTAGTTACTGAGCGTCTTGAAAATATTAATGTAACGCGACAGTTTTCGATATCTAGACAAAAAGTATATGATGCCTTTTATTGGTTAGTAGCAAACAATCCTCTGTACAAAGATGTTAGTATCAATAATAACATTGAACTTCATGAAGAAGATTAATAAGAGTAGAAGAAGTGTCGTTACAGAATGAAGTTGAAATTAATGAGGAATCAACAAAGAATACTAGTGCTTACATGAGAATTAACGACTCATCAATAATTGTACGTGCCTCATGGCATCAAGCTAATGATAATATATTTATATTATTAGGATTTGCAGGTGTACAATGTTGTGCTATGGTATTGGCAAACATTGTAAGAGCTTGTATTCTTCCGCCACAACAAATATTATTCATTTGAATATGATAGTGGGTGATCAGATCTATAGTAATATCAGATTTCAAACGGAAATAAATCTTGTGGCTTATCCTGTACAAAATGATGGATACTTGCTCGTACGGAATTTTAACGTTATTAAAGATGATCTTATTATATTCAACAAACGACTTCAAATAAGTTTTGATGATGAACCAAGCCTATTCGGAAGCTTAAATCACCAAGTAAATGAATCAAATTTTGGACTTACACTTTGACAAGCTTTTGTAGAACTTTTTATAAATCATAATGCAGGAGTACTGATATCAGAAGGAAAATCATTCGGAGTGATGCATTATGATAACAAATATTATTTCTTTGATTCTCATTCGTGCCATCCAATGCGTATTATCGAATGCGATCATTTAGACGAATTTGTGAGAATTTGCATATGAACAACAAGTAACAAAAATTTTCAATTCACAATTGACTACGTTTATGTTGAAGTTTTTGATATACCCGATTCTATGGAGTCAGAAAATCAAACACAACACATTACTGAAAGAGCATTAACTCCAAGAATTCCTGCCCCACAACAACCAATGAATCAAACAATTCCACTGCACACATCAGTGATGGCATCCATTGATGTGATGCAACCTAATGTAGAAGATGAATTGCTGGTTTCACTGAATCCTAATGAAATTACTTAAAGAACCAAAGCCAGGCAGACTTACGGTAATAATTGTAACATTTAATATCAAGCACCCCAAGCTTTTTTTTGTACTATAATTGAATTATATTATTAATCATTTAATTATACCCTGTACCCAAAGGGTACAAGGGTATATTAGTTTTGTGCGAGTGCACATGGAACACACAGAAGGAGGCTTGGTAGACCCCACAAAGTATATATATATATTCTTGATCAGAATGACAAGCCGAGTCGATATAGCCATGTCCGTCTGTCCGTCTGTCTGTCCGTCTGTCTGTCTGTATGAACGCAAGGATCTCCGAAAGTATAAGAGCTAGAATAACCAAACTTGGTATACAGATTCTCCTGAGACCGAGAAAGGACGAGTTTGTCCATTTTTTCTGATCCACCCCCCCCCCCCCCACCTCCCCCCCCTATTAACGATTTTCTATAACTCCCGTAATTCTTGAAATTTTGAAATTTGGTAGTCACATTAGGTTAGTAATTATATATCCGTATACCAAGTTTCATAATGATAGAATGATCGGAAAGAAAGTTATAGCCATATAACCAGGCCCAATGCACACATACATACATATGTACAAGTACACAAACACGCATAAGACACGATTCTGATGTAAATGTATCTATGCATGCATGGAATATTTTATATTTAATTTAGTTAATTAAGTAAATTAATGTGGAAGGCAAAACGTAGTAGAGAACACAACACTCTGCACAATTACAAAAGACGTCTTCTTCACAGCGAGATCGGGAAAACAGCTGATGGGGTTGCCAGAGTTCTTATGTATCTACTTATCCTACTACAACTCGGCCATCCTGACAGCCGGATCTCCTGATCCCGGTGTGTTACATATTCCTTAAATTTATGTATTATTTCAGTATTTTCTTATATCTATGTTTTACAATATGTGTCTTAATGTCTAAATTTATTGACGATATTATACAATATTCTTAAATTATTTCCTTTTCCCTATCCAGTGTCGTATGTTTTGAACACTCCAAACACCCTTGTATGGGTTTCGAGAAACTTGAAAATTCTCTACATCTTTTAACAGAAACCTGTCGTTTCGCAACACTTTTGCTATTTCATATGGTCCTTTGTTTTTGGGAATCAGCTTTCTAGCAGCCCCTACCGTGCAATCGAAATTTTTTACCATTACGTAGTCTCCCTTTTTATAGCTTCGCGGTTTTCTCTTCGACTTGTTATAATATAATTCATTGTACGACTGTGAACGTTTTTGGGTTTCTTTAACTTCATTTCTGATTCTTTTGGAACTGCCTTTATAAACCGTATTGTTAACTTCTTCCAACTTTTCTCTGAGCTCGTCTAATATATCACCTTTCTGCTCTACGCCGAACAATACCTTACTTGGAATCTGTTTAATGCTACGATGGAGTGTGTTGTTAAGGGAATATTCAACTTGTTCGACTACTTAGTCCCAATGTCTGCCCTTATCTGGTTCAGTCAACTTTGAAATCATTGGACCTAAACTCCTGTTTATCCGTTCAACTTGTCCATTTGCCTGTGGAGATCCAGTCGCTATCATAATATGTTTAATATTCAAACCAGTCAGAAACTCTTCAAACTCTTTGGACGTAAAACAACTACCCCTGTCAGAAACTATGCATTTCGGTCTGATATATGCTCTAAAATAATCTCTTAACGCTTTCATGACCTCTTTTGTATTCGTTGTTTTCGTTGTGTACAGTCTAACGAATTTCGTGAACCCATCTACAATCAAGAAAATATGTTTATTTGCCCTGCCTGTAGCTACTGGTCCGTAATGATCAATATGTATTAACTGGAATGGTTTATCCCCTTTTGGTATGCTATGTAAAAGTCCCTCCGTTTTCCCACTCTTTGGCGAAAATGCCACATACTTCAGACAATTTTCAATATGATTGCTGCACTTTTCCTTAAGATTTGCGAACCAATAACTTCTCGAAATAATGTCCATCATTTTGTCCCTGCCAATATGGACCAGTTCATTATGATATTTGTGCAGTACATGGCTTTCCATATCTCCCGGTACGTAAAAGAGTAACCTATCGTCGTTTGTTTTCCTATAAACAATCCCGTTTCTCATCTCGTACATTTTGTGCTCATTTTTCTCTAAAATTTTTTTATCGTTTGTATTTTTGGGTCTCTTGCTTGACAGATAACAAGATTGTCCTCAAAACTATTTGTCTTCACTACCAAAATATTTGTGCATCTGCTTAACGCGTCTACATGTTGCATTCTACTCCCGGCTCTGTGAACTAGCTCATAATCGTAGTTTTGCAGTTCCAATGCCCATCTAGCGATTCTAGGATTTAAATCAACCTTGTTCAATGTAAGGGTTAAAGAGTTGCAATCTGTGACTATTTTGAATCGTTTCCCGTGTAGGTAAATTCGAAATCTCCGTATGGCATAAATTATCGCCAATGTCTCTAGCTCGAAACTATGATATTTTGACTCTGTCTCTGTTGTACGAAAAATAAAATATTGTTAGAAAAATAAAATATTGGATGCGTTTTCCCATCGCTTTTTTTCTGCATGAGTACCGCTCCAAAACCTAATGAACTTGCATCGCAATGTAATTCGACTTCCTCCTTATAATTGTAAATGGCTAAAATAGGAGACTGCATTAATTTGTCCTTAAGAGTTAAAAAACATTCTAATTCTTTTTCCTCGAATGAAAATGGTTTGTCTTTTCTCAAAAGATCATATAGTGGCTTGGCTAAAACCGATAAATCTTTAATAAAACGCCTGAAGTATGAACACAAGCCCAGAAAGCTTTGCACTGTTTGCACCTTATCAGGAACTGGAAAATTTTTAATCGCATCTAAACCTTTGTCTTCTGCCCTTATGCCTTTACTTGATATGCGAAAGCCTAAATATTTTATACTCGATTGCATAAACTCGCATTTATCCATCCGTAATTCTAGTTTGTTTTGAACTAATCGTGTGAAAACTTTCCTCAGTGTATTTAAGTGTTCCTTCATGTTTGTGCTCGCCCCCATGATGTCATCCATATACACAATAACCTTACTTTCTCTAATTAAATCATCAAAAATGTTGTTCACAAAACGCTGGAATACGGCTGACGCATTCTTTATCCCCATTGGCATTCTTAGGAACTCATATTGGCCTAGTGGAGTTACAAAGGATGTATATTTCACCGATTCTTCATTAACAAAAACATGGAAATACCCATTTTTAAGGTCTAATTTTGAAAATATGGTTTTATTTAGGAGCATAGTCGTAAATCGCTCGTCTTCTTTTTAACTAACACAATGGGTGAAGCATACTCCGATTCGCTTGGCCGTATTATTCCCCCTTCTAAATACTCGTCTCGCATAGCCTGGAGTTTTTCTTTCTCTGAGTAAGAGAGCCGTCTTGGTGAACATCTAAAAGGTTTTGAGTTTTCCAAACAAATTTTCATTTCACTCCTAATCATCGGGAAATTTGGCTTTTTTGCATTTAAATAAGTCTCTTCGAACATTTTGACAAACCGACCCTTTTCACCGCAGTTGTAATCTGTCATTTGATTGTCGACTATGTTAATATTAAACATATCTTTCTCAAAGCTATCCATCATGGATACGCCTGCATTGTCAGTTTCATAAATTAGCTCATTAACCGATTCAACGCCTGACAATTGTTCAGCAACAGTTTTATTGCCAAAATTTGATCTTTAACAGTCTAGCATCTAACAGTCCCCTACTAGCAGTTTTATTACATAACAGTCGATTATTAACAGCTTCGTCATTTAACAGTCGCTCACTAACAGTTTCGCCCTCTAACAGTCGCTCACTAACAGTTTCGCCCTCTAACCATCGCTCATTAACAGTTTCGCCCTCTAACAGTCGCTCATTAATAGTTTTATTACATAACAATTGATCTTCTACAGTCTCATCCCATATTAATTTTCCATTAAACGTTTCATCCCGTAACATTCTTTTACATCTGTGTAGCCTATCATTAATATTGCTAACCGCTTGATTTGATATTTTCTTTGCTTCTCTTTCGATTTTTATAGGGGCCGCTGCTTGCTGATCAGCTCCATTTGAAAAAAGTTTCGAAACGCATGGATTTTCTGCTTTGTATGCCGAACCAACATTTTCGTTGTCTCTCGATAACCCCGTATTCGTTACATGTATATTTTTTAATTCAATAGTCGCAACGGTGTCTGGACTAATATTCAAATCCATCGCATTCATAAAATCCCTGCCCAGTACAACATCATGACTAATAGACTCGTTCGCAACAACAATTAAATCAAAATTTATTTTCAGTAATCCTTTAAATATAAAGCAAGAAATCTTTCCAAAGACATTTAACTGGCTTTTATTCAGCCCAAAGTATGAATTATAAACTAAATCTAAAGAAATTTCATTTGGTATGCATGACCTTTTTACAAAAGAAATGGCGCTACCAGAGTCTATGAGGCATTCTGTAATGAGGGCATATTTAATATTATTTAAAAAGTGTATTTTAAAATACCTTACATATTTATTAGCATCGCTCAAACTCTTCTTCTTCGAGCACTGCGCCACAAAATGACCCATCTGACCGCAAGCGAAACATGATCCGGCTGTCCGCTTTGGCTTGCGGCAATCTCTGGCAAAATGACCCTTTGAGTTGCAGTTTCGGCAGCGCGAATCGTAGCTGGCCCCAGACATGGACGATGTCTCCCTGTTTGCGCCACCTGCTGGTACCTGTTTTGAGAGGCGCACTTTGGCGAATGCCTTCTGCAACTCCTCCGGCCCAGTGAAGCGTTGTATGCGAGCCTGATCGCGCAAGCTCTTTGATGGGATGCCTTCGATGATTTGCTCCATAAGCTCATCTGTATCGACGTTGATGGACTGCGCCAGCACCAATTTTTCCTCCATGTACATGGCAAACCTCTCGTCCTGGTGCCATTTGCGCTGCTCAAATTTGCGTCTTATTTCTGATTTTGATGCTTCCTCTCCAAAAGCCATAATTAGCTGATCGCAAAGCCTATTGATGGGCTGAAGCATACGTGTTGAATTTGAATGTAGCCAGCGTTGAGCGGTTCCCTTCACCTTGGCAACGAACAACATGCGAAGACTGCAATCATCTACTTCGTAAA
The DNA here is from genome assembly GCF_003285725.1 of Scaptodrosophila lebanonensis. Classification (NCBI taxonomy): domain Eukaryota; kingdom Metazoa; phylum Arthropoda; class Insecta; order Diptera; family Drosophilidae; genus Scaptodrosophila; species Scaptodrosophila lebanonensis. Next base: position 182,363 of record NW_022060770.1, read on the forward strand.
TCTGGGCGATGTTCTTGAGCTGATTTACCCAAATGCGCGCACAAGAGTTGCCATCAAATTCAACAGAAGCTTCTTTTGCGAAAGCGAATGCAGTTGATATATTTTTCACTGTCTGGCATCTTTCGTATTCGCTCACTCGTTGCATCTCAATTTCGTTGGTGTTTAAGCTGCTGCTGACGTCGACGTCGTGTGTGTTGCCGTTATCGGTGTCAGCGTCGGCTGCTCTGTCGCTATTGCCATCTTCACTGGTAGTTTTACCGTTACTGGAGTCGTTGTTGCTTGCTATGCCGTCCCTTTGGATGTTGCTGGCTTGCTTATCGCCGGAGCCCTCGGAAATGTAGTCTGTGTCTGCAGTTGGAGCGTCGCCGAGGAGCTCCGGAGAAATCTGGCCAAGACGAGCCATTAGTTCCGCCTTCGTGCCACTTGTCGGCAAACCAAGGACGGTTAGCCACCTTTTTAATTGGGTGACCGAAAAAATTTTGAAATTGGTACTGTTCATGGCGTTAATCCCACTTCTGAGTTTGTGGAAGGCAAAACGTAGTAGAGAACACAACACTCTGCACAATTACAAAAGACGTCTTCTTTATTCGGTGACTCGTCAGAGACTGAGCTCGAGCGAATTGCTCGAGCTACAGGGTACAGCGAGATCGGGAAAACAGCTGATGGGGTTGCCAGAGTTCTTATGTATCTACTTATCCTACTACATTAATTTAGTTGATTAATTAAATTAATTTAATTTAATTTAATTAATTTAATTACTTTTTTGTGGGGTGGTACAGGGTATTTAAGAGTTGAGCCTGCTCGACTTTAGCATTCCTTTCTTGTTTTTATTTTAATCTTGTTTCAAATTAATTAGTCGTAATTGATTGTTGGAATTTTGCATTTCTGTAACACAAGCTCTGGATACTAAAAAATTATTTTCTACTTTTTAGTTCGGTTTGCCATTTAGCCGTCTTTTTTTTTAGTTTTTTAAACTATAATTTATTTATTTGTTGTTTACAGAGCTTATGCTCTTACTCTGTATTTGACTGCACACATGTTTACACAGACACGAATAGATGCGCATAGGCTTACATACACTCACACAAACGCAATTGCTATGTTAAATGTGCAATTATACACCCTTTACGTGAGTTCGAATACCGAGAAAGGTAAAATCGATAAAAAAATTTTTTTTTTATTTTCTTAATTTTTTTTTGTTTTCTATAATTATTGTAAACATGTGTACAGAGTATTTCAAAGTCGGGACACCCGACTTTAGCTTTTTTACTTATTACTATTGACATTACCATTTATCCATCAGATTTCATATCATTCTATCTAATTCGCCACACGCCATGACCAAAACTTTTGTTTTGCCAATATTACCAATCTTAAATTTTTGATAATCAGCCCTTCATGCAGCAGTACTGTCTCTTTCAACAGCTTCACCCTCACTGGTGTTCTCTTTACTGTTTTTTTTCAACAGTTTCCATTTCAATCTCTACATTCAAATTCTCGTTGTGATGATTCCAATTCAGCTGGTACTTGCCCATCTGGCAGTTTTCTTAAATCATCGTGCGCATACTTATATTATCTACTACTCGTCAATGACCTGAGCATATATCTATCACCGTCTAACAGTTCAGTTATTTGAAACGGCCCTCTAAACTTTGGACTTAACTTTGTTTGGTGCCTCTCTTCATTTTTTAATAACACAAAATCACCAACCCTGTATCCAACGACTTTGGCCTTGTTTATATGTATTTTATTATATGTTGCTGCAGCTGAAATATTTCTTACAGCTTGAGCTCTTACTTCTGTCAAATCAATCTCGTGTGCCGTGTCACAAGGTGGAAGTAATCCCAACGGTCGAGCAACCTTGCCAATGAACATCTCTAACTCTCTTTGTCACCCGATTAACAGTACAATTTAAAGCCAACTGAACTTCACCTACTGCGTCTTGCCAAGATCGGCTGCTAGTCTCAACTGCAGTCAATAAGTTTTTCAACGTGCTCGTGACGCGTTTTACATGTCCGATAGCTCTACTCGCACCTGTCGCGAAAAAATGCAAATTTATTTTTTGTTGTGAACAAAACTTGCTAAATTTAGTGCTGGCAAAACATCTTCCTTGATCCGCTATTATGCGGTATGGTACTGCAAACAAAGATACGGCCGATTTCACTGCATTTATGCAATTTTCGGCATCAATTTTAAGCATGTGACTAAGATAGACAAATTTCGTAAATGCGTCTACTTGAACAATAATGTATTCCTTTTGATCAGACTTGCCACTTAACTTCCTAGTTATATCTATGTGGATAGTGTGCCAAGGCATATCAACTTTTGGTATTGGATGAAGGCTAGCTTGAATTTTACCTGAGGATGACTTTGAAATTTTGCAAGTAATGCAATTTTTAACAAATTTTCGAATATGCTTAGACATGTTATCAAAGCAGTAATAATCATAGGCCTTATCCAACGTCTTCTCCCTCCTAGGTGCATAATTGACTCATGAATTTGGTTTATTACGGACCATCTAAAAGCTCGAGGAACAATTGGTAAGGATCGAGTTCTACCATTTCGCTGTATTTTTCGACAGAGTATTCCTGCTCTCAATTCATATGGTTTTGCGATGTCATCGGCAAGAGAATTTTGAAGAAATATTGACTATATCAGTATCTTGACGTTGTTCAGCCATAAGCCAATTGCTAGAAATTTCTGCCAAAATCTCTTTTCAGGGATTTTAGAAGTTACAATAGTTGAATGAGCCGAAGGAAGATTTCTTGATAAAAAGTCAACGTGAGCCATTCGCTTCCCTTCTCTATATTGGACATCAAATGTGAACGACTGTAAATAAGCCCACCACCTTTGTGCCCTGGGAGATAGGTCACGTTTAGTTCTTGATGCTTTAAGTGAGTTGCAATCAGTAAACACAACAAAGTTTCGGCAGAACAAGTAGTGGCGTAAGTGTTTTATTGCCATTACAACAGCAAGTTTCCAATTCATATGAATGGTATCGTGACTCAGCAGGTGAAGCAGCCTTACTGTAATATTCAACAACATGGGGCTTGTTGTTAACTTTATGTAATAAAATGGAACCATATCCACGAGCACTTGCATCTGTATGCAACTCGCTTGGATACTGCTGATCAAAAATTACTAAGACCGGCTTTTGCGTAAGAATAGAAATTACTTTTTCGTATTTGTTCATGTTCTGGCTTCCAACTTCAAGTGTACACATATCTGTGACTGATTGCCAGCTAATTTTGTATACGGCTTTGGTGCGGCCTACCTTTAGAATATTGTTGTTACGTCTGGTGCCCGCAATATGAAATACATTAAAATCGCATTGAATCGGTTCAAAAGCAATTTCTTTTGTTTGGCTTACGTGGTCTTGGATGGAGTAGAACTGACCCTCTACCATCATATTTTCACAGGCTATAATTGTTAGGTCTTCCATCACTTGCTAACCGCCGTATTTTATTAGGTGTTGTTTTTATACATAAATTAATTACCGGCGACATCAAGTCTTCGGTGCTTGTTAGCCAAATTAACTTTACGGACCACAAAGACCTTCAAGATTTTTTGTTCCCATAAGCCTAAATCGCTGTACAAGCAACTATGCTTTGCACAGTCCGTTTCGAGTTCTGTGTAGCAACTACAATAATTTGAGTCATCTCTTTGGCCATGACAGTTCGGTAAGTTCGATTAAATCTTGCTTACTTAATTTCCTGATCCGGTCTGAATCTCTTTAACTCGTTTGTAATTCTATTTAATTTAAATTTTTATTTTTTATGTTTTTATTTCAATATTTGAATGTATATCTAGTTTTGTTATTTCTTTTCTTTATGTTTAACATTGACAGTTATTTGTCAATTAAATAAATAAATAAAGCTAAATTCGTTTCTTTTCTGCTGTTAAAATATATAACGGTTTCATAAAACAAAAAAACCCTTGCACAAATTGCCGAAAATAAGACGCAAGTCCAATAATCCATATAAACGACAACAAATGTATTTCCAAAGTCCCCCAGAGCTTGTACGTTGGAAAACTAAGGGCGCATTTTTGAGCCCAAACGGCAGTTTTATTTATATTATTTTATTGATTTGAGAAACCTAGTTTGGATTTTTCCATCAAAATTTGCAGCTCGTTTTCCCCCCTGTGCATCACGAATTTTTCAAATCCCCTTCTTACTGTACACCTACACTATAATAGGATACTTGAGCCCAAATTTCAGCTTCCTAGCTTCTACGGTTTGGGCTGTGGGCTGTTGGCGTGGTTTTCTTTTGTGCCTCATTGACGCCCCCAAATTCAGTCTCCAAGACAAGTTTCAAAATTCTAGTATGCAGTTTTATTTATATTATTTTATTGATTTTAGAAACCTAGGTTTAGTTCGATTAACCAATCGAAATGTGGATTTTTGCAAAAAATTTTGAAGCTCGTTTTTCCGCCTGTGGAGCTCGAATTTTCAAATCCCCTTCTTACTGCACACCTACACTATGATAGGATACTTTAGTCCAAATTTCAGCTTCCTAGCTTCTACGGTTTGGGCTGTGGGCTGTTGACATGGTTTCTTTTGTGCCTCATTGACGCCCCTAAATTCAGTCTCCAAGACGAATTTCAAAATTCGAGTATACAGTTTTATTTATATTATTTTATTGATTTTAGGAACCTAGTTTTTGGTCGATTAACCAATCGAAGTGTGGATTTTTCCAACAAACTTTGCAGCTCGTTTTCCGCCCTGTGGAGCACGAATTTTCCAGATCCCCTTCTTACTGCACATGGGATACTTTAGTCCAAATTTCAGCTTCCTAACTTCAACGGTTTGGGCTGTGGGCTGTTGGCGTTGTTTTCTTTTGTGCCTCATTGACGCCCCCAAATTCAGTCTCCAAGACAAGTTTCAAAATTCGAGTATGCAGTTTTATTTATATTATTTTATTGATTTTAGAAACGTAGGTTTTGGTCGATTAACCAATCGAAATGTGGATTTTTCCAACAAACTTAGCAGCTCGTTTTCCCCCCTGTGGAGCACGAATTTTCCAGATCCCCTTCTTACTGCACACCTACACTATAATAGGATACTTGAGCCCAAATTTCAGCTTCCTAGCTTCTACGGTTTGGGCTGTGGGCTGTTGGCGTGGTTTTCTTTTGTGCCTCATTGACGCCCCCAAATTCAGTCTCCAAGACAAGTTTCAAAATTCTAGTATGCAGTTTTATTTATATTATTTTATTGATTTTAGAAACCTAGGTTTAGTTCGATTAACCAATCGAAATGTGGATTTTTGCAAAAAATTTTGAAGCTCGTTTTTCCGCCTGTGGAGCTCGAATTTTCAAATCCCCTTCTTACTGCACACCTACACTATGATAGGATACTTTAGTCCAAATTTCAGCTTCCTAGCTTCTACGGTTTGGGCTGTGGGCTGTTGACATGGTTTCTTTTGTGCCTCATTGACGCCCCTAAATTCAGTCTCCAAGACGAATTTCAAAATTCGAGTATACAGTTTTATTTATATTATTTTATTGATTTTAGGAACCTAGTTTTTGGTCGATTAACCAATCGAAGTGTGGATTTTTCCAACAAACTTTGCAGCTCGTTTTCCGCCCTGTGGAGCACGAATTTTCCAGATCCCCTTCTTACTGCACATGGGATACTTTAGTCCAAATTTCAGCTTCCTAACTTCAACGGTTTGGGCTGTGGGCTGTTGGCGTTGTTTTCTTTTGTGCCTCATTGACGCCCCCAAATTCAGTCTCCAAGACAAGTTTCAAAATTCGAGTATGCAGTTTTATTTATATTATTTTATTGATTTTAGAAACGTAGGTTTTGGTCGATTAACCAATCGAAATGTGGATTTTTCCAACAAACTTAGCAGCTCGTTTTCCCCCCTGTGGAGCACGAATTTTCCAGATCCCCTTCTTACTGCACACCTACACTATAATAGGATACTTTAGTCCAAATTTCAGCTTCCTATCTTCAACGGTTTGGGCTGTGGGCTGTTGGCGTTGTTTTCTTTTGTGCCTCATTGACGCCCCCAAATTCAGTCTCCAAGACAAGTTTCAAAATTAGAGTATGCAGTTTTATTTATATTATTTTATTGATTTTAGAAACCTAGGTTTAGTTCGATTAACCAATCGAAATGTGGATTTTTCCAACAGAGCACGAATTTTCCAGATCCCCTTCTTACTGCACACCTACACTATAATAGGATACTTTAGTCCAAATTTTAGCTTCCTAGCTTCAATGGTTTGGGCTGTGGGCTGTTGGCGTTGTTTTCTTTTGTGCATCATTGACGCCCCCAAATTCAGTCTCCATCAGTCGGCATTAATTTTAAGCGTGTGACTAAGATAGACAAATTTCGTAAATGCGTCTACTTGAACAATAATGTATTCCTTTTGATCAGACTTGCCACTTAACTTCCTAGTTATATCTATGTGGATAGTGTGCCAAGGCATATCAACTTTTGGTATTGGATGAAGGCTAGCTTGAATTTTACCTGAGGATGACTTTGAAATTTTGCAAGTAATGCAATTTTTAACAAATTTTCGAATATACTTAGACATGTTATCAAAGCAGTAATAATCATAGGCCTTATCCAACGTCTTCTCCCTCCTAGGTGCATAATTGACTCATGAATTTGGTTTATTACGGACCATCTAAAAGCTCGAGGAACAATTGGTAAGGATCGAGTTCTACCATTTCGCTGTATTTTTCGACAGAGTATTCCTGCTCTCAATTCATATGGTTTTGCGATGTCATCGGCAAGAGAAAATTGAAGAAATATTGACTATATCAGTATCTTGACGTTGTTCAGCCATAAGCCAATTGCTAGAAATTTCTGCCAAAATCTCTTTTCAGGGATTTTAGAAGTTACAATAGTTGAATGAGCCGAAGGAAGATTTCTTGATAAAAAGTCAACGTGAGCCATTCGCTTCCCTTCTCTATATTGGACATCAAATGTGAACGACTGTAAATAAGCCCACCACCTTTGTGCCCTGGGAGATAGGTCACGTTTAGTTCTTGATGCTTTAAGTGAGTTGCAATCAGTAAACACAACAAAGTTTCGGCAGAACAAGTAGTGGCGTAAGTGTTTTATTGCCATTACAACAGCAAGTTTCCAATTCATATGAATGGTATCGTGACTCAGCAGGTGAAGCAGCCTTACTGTAATATTCAACAACATGGGGCTTGTTGTTAACTTTATGTAATAAAATGGAACCATATCCACGAGCACTTGCATCTGTATGCAACTCGCTTGGATACTGCTGATCAAAAATTACTAAGACCGGCTTTTGCGTAAGAATAGAAATTACTTTTTTCGTATTTGTTCATGTTCTGGCTTCCAACTTCAAGTGTACACATATCTGTGACTGATTGCCAGCTAATTTTGTATACGGCTTTGGTGCGGCCTACCTTAGAATATTGTTGTTACGTCTGGTGACCGCAATATGAAATACATTAAAATCGCATTGAATCGGTTCAAAAGCAATTTCTTTTGTTTGGCTTACGTGGTCTTGGATGGAGTAGAACTGACCCTCTACCATCATATTTTCACAGGCTATAATTGTTAGGTCTTCCATCACTTGCTAACCGCCGGATTTTATTAGGTGTTGTTTTTATACATAAATTAATTACCGGCGACATCAAGTCTTCGGTGCTTGTTAGCCAAATTAACTTTACGGACCACAAAGACCTTCAAGATTTTTTGTTCCCATAAGCCTAAATCGCTGTACAAGCAACTATGCTTTGCACAGTCCGTTTCGAGTTCTGTGTAGCAACTACAATAATTTGAGTCATCTCTTTGGCCATGACAGTTCGGTAAGTTCGATTAAATCTTGCTTACTTAATTTCCTGATCCGGTCTGAATCTCTTTAACTCGTTTGTAATTCTATTTAATTTAAATTTTTATTTTTTATGTTTTTATTTCAATATTTGAATGTATATCTAGTTTTGTTATTTCTTTTCTTTATGTTTAACATTGACAGTTATTTGTCAATTAAATAAATAAATAAAGCTAAATTCGTTTCTTTTCTGCTGTTAAAATATATAACGGTTTCATAAAACAAAAAAACCCTTGCACAAATTGCCGAAAATAAGACGCAAGTCCAATAATCCATATAAACGACAACAAATGTATTTGCAAAGTCCCCCAGAGCTTGTACGTTGGAAAACTAAGGGCGCATTTTTGAGCCCAAACGGCAGTTTTATTTATATTATTTTATTGATTTGAGAAACCTAGTTTGGATTTTTCCATCAAAATTTGCAGCTCGTTTTCCCCCCTGTGCATCACGAATTTTTCAAATCCCCTTCTTACTGTACACCTACACTATAATAGGATACTTGAGCCCAAATTTCAGCTTCCTAGCTTCTACGGTTTGGGCTGTGGGCTGTTGGCGTGGTTTTCTTTTGTGCCTCATTGACGCCCCCAAATTCAGTCTCCAAGACAAGTTTCAAAATTGTAGTATGCAGTTTTATTTATATTATTTTATTGATTTTAGAAACCTAGGTTTAGTTCGATTAACCAATCGAAATGTGGATTTTTGCAAAAAATTTTGAAGCTCGTTTTTCCGCCTGTGGAGCTCGAATTTTCAAATCCCCTTCTTACTGCACACCTACACTATGATAGGATACTTTAGTCCAAATTTCAGCTTCCTAGCTTCTACGGTTTGGGCTGTGGGCTGTTGACATGGTTTCTTTTGTGCCTCATTGACGCCCCTAAATTCAGTCTCCAAGACGAATTTCAAAATTCGAGTATACAGTTTTATTTATATTATTTTATTGATTTTAGAAACCTAGTTTTTGGTCGATTAACCAATCGAAGTGTGGATTTTTCCAACAAACTTTGCAGCTCGTTTTCCCCCCTGTGGAGCACGAATTTTCCAGATCCCCTTCTTACTGCACACCTACACTATAATAGGATACTTTAGTCCAAATTTCAGCTTCCTAGCTTCAACGGTTTGGGCTGTGGGCTGTTGGCGTTGTTTTCTTTTGTGCCTCATTGACGCCCCCAAATTCAGTCTCCAAGACAAGTTTCAAAATTAGAGTATGCAGTTTTATTTATATTATTTTATTGATTTTAGAAACCTAGGTTTAGTTCGATTAACCAATCGAAATGTGGATTTTTCCAACAGAGCACGAATTTTCCAGATCCCCTTCTTACTGCACATGGGATACTTTAGTCCAAATTTCAGCTTCCTAACTTCAACGGTTTGGGCTGTGGGCTGTTGGCGTTGTTTTCTTTTGTGCCTCATTGACGCCCCCAAATTCAGTCTCCAAGACAAGTTTCAAAATTCGAGTATGCAGTTTTATTTATATTATTTTATTGATTTTAGAAACGTAGGTTTTGGTCGATTAACCAATCGAAATGTGGATTTTTCCAACAAACTTAGCAGCTCGTTTTCCCCCCTGTGGAGCACGAATTTTCCAGATCCCCTTCTTACTGCACACCTACACTATAATAGGATACTTTAGTCCAAATTTCAGCTTCCTAGCTTCAACGGTTTGGGCTGTGGGCTGTTGGCGTTGTTTTCTTTTGTGCCTCATTGACGCCCCCAAATTCAGTCTCCAAGACAAGTTTCAAAATTAGAGTATGCAGTTTTATTTATATTATTTTATTGATTTTAGAAACCTAGGTTTAGTTCGATTAACCAATCGAAATGTGGATTTTTCCAACAGAGCACGAATTTTCCAGATCCCCTTCTTACTGCACACCTACACTATAATAGGATACTTTAGTCCAAATTTTAGCTTCCTAGCTTCAATGGTTTGGGCTGTGGGCTGTTGGCGTTGTTTTCTTTTGTGCATCATTGACGCCCCCAAATTCAGTCTCCATCAGTCGGCATTAATTTTAAGCGTGTGACTAAGATAGACAAATTTCGTAAATGCGTCTACTTGAACAATAATGTATTCCTTTTGATCAGACTTGCCACTTAACTTCCTAGTTATATCTATGTGGATAGTGTGCCAAGGCATATCAACTTTTGGTATTGGATGAAGGCTAGCTTGAATTTTACCTGAGGATGACTTTGAAATTTTGCAAGTAATGCAATTTTTAACAAATTTTCGAATATACTTAGACATGTTATCAAAGCAGTAATAATCATAGGCCTTATCCAACGTCTTCTCCCTCCTAGGTGCATAATTGACTCATGAATTTGGTTTATTACGGACCATCTAAAAGCTCGAGGAACAATTGGTAAGGATCGAGTTCTACCATTTCGCTGTATTTTTCGACAGAGTATTCCTGCTCTCAATTCATATGGTTTTGCGATGTCATCGGCAAGAGAAAATTGAAGAAATATTGACTATATCAGTATCTTGACGTTGTTCAGCCATAAGCCAATTGCTAGAAATTTCTGCCAAAATCTCTTTTCAGGGATTTTAGAAGTTACAATAGTTGAATGAGCCGAAGGAAGATTTCTTGATAAAAAGTCAACGTGAGCCATTCGCTTCCCTTCTCTATATTGGACATCAAATGTGAACGACTGTAAATAAGCCCACCACCTTTGTGCCCTGGGAGATAGGTCACGTTTAGTTCTTGATGCTTTAAGTGAGTTGCAATCAGTAAACACAACAAAGTTTCGGCAGAACAAGTAGTGGCGTAAGTGTTTTATTGCCATTACAACAGCAAGTTTCCAATTCATATGAATGGTATCGTGACTCAGCAGGTGAAGCAGCCTTACTGTAATATTCAACAACATGGGGCTTGTTGTTAACTTTATGTAATAAAATGGAACCATATCCACGAGCACTTGCATCTGTATGCAACTCGCTTGGATACTGCTGATCAAAAATTACTAAGACCGGCTTTTGCGTAAGAATAGAAATTACTTTTTTCGTATTTGTTCATGTTCTGGCTTCCAACTTCAAGTGTACACATATCTGTGACTGATTGCCAGCTAATTTTGTATACGGCTTTGGTGCGGCCTACCTTAGAATATTGTTGTTACGTCTGGTGACCGCAATATGAAATACATTAAAATCGCATTGAATCGGTTCAAAAGCAATTTCTTTTGTTTGGCTTACGTGGTCTTGGATGGAGTAGAACTGACCCTCTACCATCATATTTTCACAGGCTATAATTGTTAGGTCTTCCATCACTTGCTAACCGCCGTATTTTATTAGGTGTTGTTTTTATACATAAATTAATTACCGGCGACATCAAGTCTTCGGTGCTTGTTAGCCAAATTAACTTTACGGACCACAAAGACCTTCAAGATTTTTTGTTCCCATAAGCCTAAATCGCTGTACAAGCAACTATGCTTTGCACAGTCCGTTTCGAGTTCTGTGTAGCAACTACAATAATTTGAGTCATCTCTTTGGCCATGACAGTTCGGTAAGTTCGATTAAATCTTGCTTACTTAATTTCCTGATCCGGTCTGAATCTCTTTAACTCGTTTGTAATTCTATTTAATTTAAATTTTTATTTTTTATGTTTTTATTTCAATATTTGAATGTATATCTAGTTTTGTTATTTCTTTTCTTTATGTTTAACATTGACAGTTATTTGTCAATTAAATAAATAAATAAAGCTAAATTCGTTTCTTTTCTGCTGTTAAAATATATAACGGTTTCATAAAACAAAAAAACCCTTGCACAAATTGCCGAAAATAAGACGCAAGTCCAATAATCCATATAAACGACAACAAATGTATTTCCAAAGTCCCCCAGAGCTTGTACGTTGGAAAACTAAGGGCGCATTTTTGAGCCCAAACGGCAGTTTTATTTATATTATTTTATTGATTTGAGAAACCTAGTTTGGATTTTTCCATCAAAATTTGCAGCTCGTTTTCCCCCCTGTGCATCACGAATTTTTCAAATCCCCTTCTTACTGTACACCTACACTATAATAGGATACTTGAGCCCAAATTTCAGCTTCCTAGCTTCTACGGTTTGGGCTGTGGGCTGTTGGCGTGGTTTTCTTTTGTGCCTCATTGACGCCCCCAAATTCAGTCTCCAAGACAAGTTTCAAAATTCTAGTATGCAGTTTTATTTATATTATTTTATTGATTTTAGAAACCTAGGTTTAGTTCGATTAACCAATCGAAATGTGGATTTTTGCAAAAAATTTTGAAGCTCGTTTTTCCGCCTGTGGAGCTCGAATTTTCAAATCCCCTTCTTACTGCACACCTACACTATGATAGGATACTTTAGTCCAAATTTCAGCTTCCTAGCTTCTACGGTTTGGGCTGTGGGCTGTTGACATGGTTTCTTTTGTGCCTCATTGACGCCCCTAAATTCAGTCTCCAAGACGAATTTCAAAATTCGAGTATACAGTTTTATTTATATTATTTTATTGATTTTAGAAACCTAGTTTTTGGTCGATTAACCAATCGAAGTGTGGATTTTTCCAACAAACTTTGCAGCTCGTTTTCCCCCCTGTGGAGCACGAATTTTCCAGATCCCCTTCTTACTGCACATGGGATACTTTAGTCCAAATTTCAGCTTCCTAACTTCAACGGTTTGGGCTGTGGGCTGTTGGCGTTGTTTTCTTTTGTGCCTCATTGACGCCCCCAAATTCAGTCTCCAACACAAGTTTCAAAATTCGAGTATGCAGTTTTATTTATATTATTTTATTGATTTTAGAAACGTAGGTTTTGGTCGATTAACCAATCGAAATGTGGATTTTTCCAACAAACTTTGCAGCTCGTATTCCCCCCTGTGGAGCACGAATTTTCCAGATCCCCTTCTTACTGCACACCTACACTATAATAGGATACTTTAGTCCAAATTTCAGCTTCCTAGCTTCAACGGTTTGGGCTGTGGGCTGTTGGCGTTGTTTTCTTTTGTGCCTCATTGACGCCCCCAAATTCAGTCTCCAAGACAAGTTTCAAAATTAGAGTATGCAGTTTTATTTATATTATTTTATTGATTTTAGAAACCTAGGTTTTGGCCGATTAACCAATCGAAATGTGGATTTTTCCAACAGAGCACGAATTTTCCAGATCCCCTTCTTACTGCACACCTACACTATAATAGGATACTTTAGTCCAAATTTTAGCTTCCTAGCTTCAACGGTTTGGGCTGTGGGCTGTTGGCGTTGTTTTCTTTTGTGCATCATTGACGCCCCCAAATTCAGTCTCCATCAGTCGGCATTAATTTTAAGCGTGTGACTAAGATAGACAAATTTCGTAAATGCGTCTACTTGAACAATAATGTATTCCTTTTGATCAGACTTGCCACTTAACTTCCTAGTTATATCTATGTGGATAGTGTGCCAAGGCATATCAACTTTTGGTATTGGATGAAGGCTAGCTTGAATTTTACCTGAGGATGACTTTGAAATTTTGCAAGTAATGCAATTTTTAACAAATTTTCGAATATACTTAGACATGTTATCAAAGCAGTAATAATCATAGGCCTTATCCAACGTCTTCTCCCTCCTAGGTGCATAATTGACTCATGAATTTGGTTTATTATGGACCATCTAAAAGCTCGAAGAACAATTGGTAAGGATCGAGTTCTACCATTTCGCTGTATTTTTCGACAGAGTATTCCTGCTCTCAATTCATATGGTTTTGCGATGTCATCGGCAAGAGAATTTTGAAGAAATATTGACTATATCAGTATCTTGACGTTGTTCAGCCATAAGCCAATTGCTAGAAATTTCTGCCAAAATCTCTTTTCAGGGATTTTAGAAGTTACAATAGTTGAATGAGCCGAAGGAAGATTTCTTGATAAAAAGTCAACGTGAGCCATTCGCTTCCCTTCTCTATATTGGACATCAAATGTGAACGACTGTAAATAAGCCCACCACCTTTGTGCCCTGGGAGATAGGTCACGTTTAGTTCTTGATGCTTTAAGTGAGTTGCAATCAGTAAACACAACAAAGTTTCGGCAGAACAAGTAGTGGCGTAAGTGTTTTATTGCCATTACAACAGCAAGTTTCCAATTCATATGAATGGTATCGTGACTCAGCAGGTGAAGCAGCCTTACTGTAATATTCAACAACATGGGGCTTGTTGTTAACTTTATGTAATAAAATGGAACCATATCCACGAGCACTTGCATCTGTATGCAACTCGCTTGGATACTGCTGATCAAAAATTACTAAGACCGGCTTTTGCGTAAGAATAGAAATTACTTTTTTCGTATTTGTTCATGTTCTGGCTTCCAACTTCAAGTGTACACATATCTGTGACTGATTGCCAGCTAATTTTGTATACGGCTTTGGTGCGGCCTACCTTAGAATATTGTTGTTACGTCTGGTGACCGCGATATGAAATACATTAAAATCGCATTGAATCGGTTCAAAAGCAATTTCTTTTGTTTGGCTTACGTGGTCTTGGATGGAGTAGAACTGACCCTCTACCATCATATTTTCACAGGCTATAATTGTTAGGTCTTCCATCACTTGCTAACCGCCGGATTTTATTAGGTGTTGTTTTTATACATAAATTAATTACCGGCGACATCAAGTCTTCGGTGCTTGTTAGCCAAATTAACTTTACGGACCACAAAGACCTTCAAGATTTTTTGTTCCCATAAGCCTAAATCGCTGTACAAGCAACTATGCTTTGCACAGTCCGTTTCGAGTTCTGTGTAGCAACTACAATAATTTGAGTCATCTCTTTGGCCATGACAGTTCGGTAAGTTCGATTAAATCTTGCTTACTTAATTTCCTGATCCGGTCTGAATCTCTTTAACTCGTTTGTAATTCTATTTAATTTAAATTTTTATTTTTTATGTTTTTATTTCAATATTTGAATGTATATCTAGTTTTGTTATTTCTTTTCTTTATGTTTAACATTGACAGTTATTTGTCAATTAAATAAATAAATAAAGCTAAATTCGTTTCTTTTCTGCTGTTAAAATATATAACGGTTTCATAAAACAAAAAAACCCTTGCACAAATTGCCGAAAATAAGACGCAAGTCCAATAATCCATATAAACGACAACAAATGTATTTCCAAAGTCCCCCAGAGCTTGTACGTTGGAAAACTAAGGGCGCATTTTTGAGCCCAAACGGCAGTTTTATTTATATTATTTTATTGATTTGAGAAACCTAGTTTGGATTTTTCCATCAAAATTTGCAGCTCGTTTTCCCCCCTGTGCATCACGAATTTTTCAAATCCCCTTCTTACTGTACACCTACACTATAATAGGATACTTGAGCCCAAATTTCAGCTTCCTAGCTTCTACGGTTTGGGCTGTGGGCTGTTGGCGTGGTTTTCTTTTGTGCCTCATTGACGCCCCTAAATTCAGTCTCCAAGACGAATTTCAAAATTCGAGTATACAGTTTTATTTATATTATTTTATTGATTTTAGAAACCTAGTTTTTGGTCGATTAACCAATCGAAGTGTGGATTTTTCCAAAAATTTTGAAGCTCGTTTTTCCGCCTGTGGAGCTCGAATTTTCAAATCCCCTTCTTACTGCACACCTACACTATGATAGGATACTTTAGTCCAAATTTCAGCTTCCTAGCTTCTACGGTTTGGGCTGTGGGCTGTTGACATGGTTTCTTTTGTGCCTCATTGACGCCCCTAAATTCAGTCTCCAAGACGAATTTCAAAATTCGAGTATACAGTTTTATTTATATTATTTTATTGATTTTAGAAACCTAGTTTTTGGTCGATTAACCAATCGAAGTGTGGATTTTTCCAACAAACTTTGCAGCTCGTTTTCCCCCCTGTGGAGCACGAATTTTCCAGATCCCCTTCTTACTGCACATGGGATACTTTAGTCCAAATTTCAGCTTCCTAACTTCAACGGTTTGGGCTGTGGGCTGTTGGCGTTGTTTTCTTTTGTGCCTCATTGACGCCCCCAAATTCAGTCTCCAAGACAAGTTTCAAAATTCTAGTATGCAGTTTTATTTATATTATTTTATTGATTTTAGAAACGTAGGTTTTGGTCGATTAACCAATCGAAATGTGGATTTTTCCAACAAACTTTGCAGCTCGTTTTCCCCCCTGTGGAGCACGAATTTTCCAGATCCCCTTCTTACTGCACACCTACACTATAATAGGATACTTTAGTCCAAATTTCAGCTTCCTAGCTTCAACGGTTTGGGCTGTGGGCTGTTGGCGTTGTTTTCTTTTGTGCCTCATTGACGCCCCCAAATTCAGTCTCCAAGACAAGTTTCAAAATTAGAGTATGCAGTTTTATTTATATTATTTTATTGATTTTAGAAACCTAGGTTTTGGCCGATTAACCAATCGAAATGTGGATTTTTCCAACAGAGCACGAATTTTCCAGATCCCCTTCTTACTGCACACCTACACTATAATAGGATACTTTAGTCCAAATTTTAGCTTCCTAGCTTCAACGGTTTGGGCTGTGGGCTGTTGGCGTTGTTTTCTTTTGTGCATCATTGACGCCCCCAAATTCAGTCTCCATCAGTCGGCATTAATTTTAAGCGTGTGACTAAGATAGACAAATTTCGTAAATGCGTCTACTTGAACAATAATGTATTCCTTTTGATCAGACTTGCCACTTAACTTCCTAGTTATATCTATGTGGATAGTGTGCCAAGGCATATCAACTTTTGGTATTGGATGAAGGCTAGCTTGAATTTTACCTGAGGATGACTTTGAAATTTTGCAAGTAATGCAATTTTTAACAAATTTTCGAATATACTTAGACATGTTATCAAAGCAGTAATAATCATAGGCCTTATCCAACGTCTTCTCCCTCCTAGGTGCATAATTGACTCATGAATTTGGTTTATTACGGACCATCTAAAAGCTCGAGGAACAATTGGTAAGGATCGAGTTCTACCATTTCGCTGTATTTTTCGACAGAGTATTCCTGCTCTCAATTCATATGGTTTTGCGATGTCATCGGCAAGAGAATTTTGAAGAAATATTGACTATATCAGTATCTTGACGTTGTTCAGCCATAAGCCAATTGCTAGAAATTTCTGCCAAAATCTCTTTTCAGGGATTTTAGAAGTTACAATAGTTGAATGAGCCGAAGGAAGATTTCTTGATAAAAAGTCAACGTGAGCCATTCGCTTCCCTTCTCTATATTGGACATCAAATGTGAACGACTGTAAATAAGCCCACCACCTTTGTGCCCTGGGAGATAGGTCACGTTTAGTTCTTGATGCTTTAAGTGAGTTGCAATCAGTAAACACAACAAAGTTTCGGCAGAACAAGTAGTGGCGTAAGTGTTTTATTGCCATTACAACAGCAAGTTTCCAATTCATATGAATGGTATCGTGACTCAGCAGGTGAAGCAGCCTTACTGTAATATTCAACAACATGGGGCTTGTTGTTAACTTTATGTAATAAAATGGAACCATATCCACGAGCACTTGCATCTGT
The DNA here is from genome assembly GCF_003285725.1 of Scaptodrosophila lebanonensis. Lineage (NCBI taxonomy): Eukaryota > Metazoa > Arthropoda > Insecta > Diptera > Drosophilidae > Scaptodrosophila > Scaptodrosophila lebanonensis. The sequence continues at coordinate 199,606 of NW_022060770.1, forward strand.
ATGCAACTCGCTTGGATACTGCTGATCAAAAATTACTAAGACCGGCTTTTGCGTAAGAATAGAAATTACTTTTTTCGTATTTGTTCATGTTCTGGCTTCCAACTTCAAGTGTACACATATCTGTGACTGATTGCCAGCTAATTTTGTATACGGCTTTGGTGCGGCCTACCTTAGAATATTGTTGTTACGTCTGGTGACCGCGATATGAAATACATTAAAATCGCATTGAATCGGTTTCAAAAGCAATTTCTTTTGTTTGGCTTACGTGGTCTTGGATGGAGTAGAACTGACCCTCTACCATCATATTTTCACAGGCTATAATTGTTAGGTCTTCCATCACTTGCTAACCGCCGGATTTTATTAGGTGTTGTTTTTATACATAAATTAATTACCGGCGACATCAAGTCTTCGGTGCTTGTTAGCCAAATTAACTTTACGGACCACAAAGACCTTCAAGATTTTTTGTTCCCATAAGCCTAAATCGCTGTACAAGCAACTATGCTTTGCACAGTCCGTTTCGAGTTCTGTGTAGCAACTACAATAATTTGAGTCATCTCTTTGGCCATGACAGTTCGGTAAGTTCGATTAAATCTTGCTTACTTAATTTCCTGATCCGGTCTGAATCTCTTTAACTCGTTTGTAATTCTATTTAATTTAAATTTTTATTTTTTGTTTTTATTTCAATATTTGAATGTATATCTAGTTTTGTTATTTCTTTTCTTTATGTTTAACATTGACAGTTATTTGTCAATTAAATAAATAAATAAAGCTAAATTCGTTTCTTTTCTGCTGTTAAAATATATAACGGTTTCATAAAACAAAAAAAACCCTTGCACAAATTGCCGAAAATAAGACGCAAGTCCAATAATCCATATAAACGACAACAAATGTATTTCCAAAGTCCCCCAGAGCTTGTACGTTGGAAAACTAAGGGCGCATTTTTGAGCCCAAACGGCAGTTTTATTTATATTATTTTATTGATTTGAGAAACCTAGTTTGGATTTTTCCATCAAAATTTGCAGCTCGTTTTCCCCCCCTGTGCATCACGAATTTTTCAAATCCCCTTCTACTGTACACCTACACTATAATAGGATACTTGAGCCCAAATTTCAGCTTCCTAGCTTCTACGGTTTGGGCTGTGGGCTGTTGGCGTGGTTTTCTTTTGTGCCTCATTGACGCCCCCCAAATTCAGTCTCCAAGACAAGTTTCAAAATTCTAGTATGCAGTTTTATTTATATTATTTTATTGATTTTAGAAACCTAGGTTTAGTTCGATTAACCAATCGAAATGTGGATTTTTTCCAAAAATTTTGAAGCTCGTTTTTCCGCCTGTGGAGCTCGAATTTTCAAATCCCCTTCTTACTGCACACCTACACTATGATAGGATACTTTAGTCCAAATTTCAGCTTCCTAGCTTCTACGGTTTGGGCTGTGGGCTGTTGACATGGTTTTCTTTTGTGCCTCATTGACGCCCCTAAATTCAGTCTCCAAGACGGATTTCAAAATTCGAGTATACAGTTTTATTTATATTATTTTATTGATTTTAGAAACCTAGTTTTTGGTCGATTAACCAATCGAAGTGTGGATTTTTCCAACAAACTTTGCAGCTCGTTTTCCCCCCCTGTGGAGCACGAATTTTCCAGATCCCCTTCTTACTGCACATGGGATACTTTAGTCCAAATTTCAGCATCCTAACTTCAACGGTTTGGGCTGTGGGCTGTTGGCGTTGTTTTCTTTTGTGCCTCATTGACGCCCCCAAATTCAGTCTCCAAGACAAGTTTCAAAATTCTAGTATGCAGTTTTATTTATATTATTTTATTGATTTTAGAAACCTAGGTTTTGGTCGATTAACCAATCGAAATGTGGATTTTTCCAACAAACTTTGCAGCTCGTTTTCCCCCCTGTGGAGCACGAATTTTCCAGATCCCCTTCTTACTGCACACCTACACTATAATAGGATACTTTAGTCCAAATTTCAGCTTCCTAGCTTCAACGGTTTGGGCTGTGGGCTGTTGGCGTTGTTTTCTTTTGTGCCTCAAAATTCAGTCTCCAAGACAAGTTTCAAAATTAGAGTATGCAGTTTTATTTATATTATTTTATTGATTTTAGAAACCTAGGTTTTGGCCGATTAACCAATCGAAATGTGGATTTTTCCAACAGAGCACGAATTTTCCAGATCCCCTTCTTACTGCACACCTACACTATAATAGGATACTTTAGTCCAAATTTTAGCTTCCTAGCTTCAACGGTTTGGGCTGTGGGCTGTTGGCGTTGTTTTCTTTTGTGCATCATTGACGCCCCCAAATTCAGTCTCCATCAGTCGGCATTAATTTTAAGCGTGTGACTAAGATAGACAAATTTCGTAAATGCGTCTACTTGAACAATAATGTATTCCTTTTGATCAGACTTGCCACTTAACTTCCTAGTTATATCTATGTGGATAGTGTGCCAAGGCATATCAACTTTTGGTATTGGATGAAGGCTAGCTTGAATTTTACCTGAGGATGACTTTGAAATTTTGCAAGTAATGCAATTTTTAACAAATTTTCGAATATACTTAGACATGTTATCAAAGCAGTAATAATCATAGGCCTTATCCAACGTCTTCTCCCTCCTAGGTGCATAATTCACTCATGAATTTGGTTTATTACGGACCATCTAAAAGCTCGAGGAACAATTGGTAAGGATCGAGTTCTACCATTTCGCTGTATTTTTCGACAGAGTATTCCTGCTCTCAATTCATATGGTTTTGCGATGTCATCGGCAAGAGAATTTTGAAGAAATATTGACTATATCAGTATCTTGACGTTGTTCAGCCATAAGCCAATTGCTAGAAATTTCTGCCAAAATCTCTTTTCAGGGATTTTAGAAGTTACAATAGTTGAATGAGCCGAAGGAAGATTTCTTGATAAAAAGTCAACGTGAGCCATTCGCTTCCCTTCTCTATATTGGACATCAAATGTGAACGACTGTAAATAAGCCCACCCACCTTTGTGCCCTGGGAGATAGGTCACGTTTAGTTCTTGATGCTTTAAGTGAGTTGCAATCAGTAAACACAACAAAGTTTCGGCAGAACAAGTAGTGGCCGTAAGTGTTTTATTGCCATTACAACAGCAAGTTTCCAATTCATATGAATGGTATCGTGACTCAGCAGGTGAAGCAGCCTTACTGTAATATTCAACAACATGGGGCTTGTTGTTAACTTTATGTAATAAAATGGAACCATATCCACGAGCACTTGCATCTGTATGCAACTCGCTTGGATACTGCTGATCAAAAATTACTAAGACCGGCTTTTGCGTAAGAATAGAAATTACTTTTTTCGTATTTGTTCATGTTCTGGCTTCCAACTTCAAGTGTACACATATCTGTGACTGATTGCCAGCTAATTTTGTATACGGCGTTGGTGCGGCCTACCTTAGAATATTGTTGTTACGTCTGGTGACCGCGATATGAAATACATTAAAATCGCATTGAATCGGTTCAAAAGCAATTTCTTTTGTTTGGCTTACGTGGTCTTGGATGGAGTAGAACTGACCCTCTACCATCATATTTTCACAGGCTATAATTGTTAGGTCTTCCATCACTTGCTAACCGCCGGATTTTATTAGGTGTTGTTTTTATACATAAATTAATTACCGGCGACATCAAGTCTTCGGTGCTTGTTAGCCAAATTAACTTTACGGACCACAAAGACCTTCAAGATTTTTTGTTCCCATAAGCCTAAATCGCTGTACAAGCAACTATGCTTTGCACAGTCCGTTTCGAGTTCTGTGTAGCAACTACAATAATTTGAGTCATCTCTTTGGCCATGACAGTTCGGTAAGTTCGATTAAATCTTGCTTACTTAATTTCCTGATCCGGTCTGAATCTCTTTAACTCGTTTGTAATTCTATTTAATTTAAATTTTTATTTTTTATGTTTTTATTTCAATATTTGAATGTATATCTAGTTTTGTTATTTCTTTTCTTTATGTTTAACATTGACAGTTAATTGTTCAATTAAATAAATAAATAAAGCTAAATTCGTTTCTTTTCTGCTGTTAAAATATATAACGGTTTCATAAAACAAAAAAACCCTTGCACAAATTGCCGAAAATAAGACGCAAGTCCAATAATCCATATAAACGACAACAAATGTATTTCCAAAGTCCCCCAGAGCTGAGTTGGAAAACTAAGGGCGCATTTTTGAGCCCAAACGGCAGTTTTATTTATATTATTTTATTGATTTGAGAAACCTAGTTTGGATTTTTCCATCAAAATTTGCAGCTCGTTTTCCCCCCTGTGCATCACGAATTTTTCAAATCCCCTTCTTACTGTACACCTTGTAATAAACTAATCATTGCTGTAAAACGCTATCTAGTTTTTGCCCCACGTTGGGCGCCATAAATTTATGTAATAAACTAATCATTGCTGTAAAACGCTATCTAGTTTTTGCCCCACGTTGGGCGCCAAAAATTTATGTAATAAACTACTCATTGAAGTATCCTGGCTAGATGTAAAAACAACAAAAACCAGATAGCGTGAGCCGACGGTGTCACAGCGGAGGTCGGGACCCTTTGATACCCTAGCTCTTTCGGGGTGGGGTGGGTTTGCTGTGTCCTGAAGACTCTAAGTACATAAATTAAATTATTATAGAGTCCCTGCTGAAACTAAATTTTGGAAGGCCTACTTCCAACAAAACAACTAAAACAAATCAAAGGCCAATTAAATGGGAGAGGGAAACTGACGGTACAAGTGATAGCTTCTTGCATCAGAAAATATGTCTAGCTATTTTGCGAGATCTTGAGATGGAAGTCGATGCTCGCGTTCTATACCCACCCAACCATGGAGCTCCAATGCGAGTATTGTTTATGGAGTTCCCCTATAGTAAATGTTCTAGCTAGTTTTACGTCACCATGTCACCAGAAAATAAACTTTACTAATTCATTTTAAACAAAATTTAATAATACGCATGATTAATTATAAAGATATACATTGTCGAGCAAACAAATTATAAATCTATTAGCAGGATAAATTCTTATGACAATTGCAAACATAATAGGTATAATTCATTGAAGAAACTTATTTAGTATGAGTAAAAAAAATACAAATTTAAGCCAAGTAGTTATTTATATATATAATTCAAAGAACATAGGCTGAATATTTTATAGTCTAAAAAATTGGAAAAATTTATTGTGAAATCAGAAAGTGTGTGTGCATATACGCTTAATGTTATTTATTCTCATGTTATTCTTTATGTGTTAAAGTAACGTCGATTCAAAATTTAGCTACCCGAATCAGCAGCAGTTTATTTAAAGGCAATTAAATGAAAAAAACAAAACTAAACTAAAAGCTCACATGAGTGATAGTGAGGTAGGTCAGTGCTGCAGATCAGCGCATTCTTTGCGGGTTCATTGACCTCCGCATTTTAAGTTATTGTCATATGTTCTCTCAAAGGCATATTAGTATAAGAGAAAAGTTAGTATAAGACGAAAGTAAATTGACATGCGATAACTGTCGAGCAAAAGCTCTGTACTAAAATTGATATGTATGCATGTATCACATTATATCAATTTAACTTCGGCTTACAAAACGAGATAAGAAACAAAAGCAATAGCAATGATAAATACAGACTTACGTACAGACTCCAGCGATGAAGGGCCCTCCAGCGAGGTGTAGTCGTTGTTTTATGTACAGATTCATTCAATGCACATACATTTATATGCAAATGCATATTTATATGGTGTGTTATTATATGGATGGGTTAATTTTGGGCTTATTTAAATTTGTCTTATTATCTCGAGGCATATTTTTTTCGGGTTCATTTTCTTTTGCTATTATGATATATATTTGTACACATGCCTTTTCGAGAATTTATTTCGGTTTAAGCTTGTATGCACTGATCTTGGGCACGAAAAAAAACAATAGCAAAAAAAATTAAATGCACATGTCTGCTAAAAAAACTGTACCTATTGGTACATATAAGTATATGCACTATATTGGGTTTTAAGGCATTTCCCTTTCGAGGCACTGTACACACACTCTCTTCAATTGTGAAACTGTGATTTTCAAACTTATACACTATATAGGCTCTTTTTGTGAGCAGTAACACATTTTATGTAGTTAACGCGGAGGTGGTGGTGGCGGCAATGGTTTCTACGGCAGAGGGAAGTCGGCGGTGGTCAGGTTGGGCTAATGACGTTTCGACACCCAGAGCAAAAAGATATATCCCGCATGTTCGCAAACTCCTTTTTGGAAGACGGACTTGTAGCATACGGCAATTCACTTTGCCGGTTGGAACCAAATGTTTCGTCCAAGTGTAAACAACGACTGCGGTTTGAATTCCACCGGGAAATAACCCTTATGTCGAAGTTATTGATTCGGCTGCACCCAATACAGCAGCGACAAGGGGTTAGTCGCAAATCTCGTGACGGATGCGCACCGATTACTTGGCAGCGCCCTTAATAGGCAGTTGCCCACAGGCGGAAAATGCCATAAAGATTGGGGGGGGGTCTTCAAATCGTCTCCAGCCGCACGGTTTTACACTCGATGAAGGTCCAGGTTAACGTGGACAAAATCTTAGGGTTCGAGAGTGTCACGCCCGTTTTCCTTTTGGGCCAGTGAATAACACCCAAAACACGTGTTAGGCGTAGCTGACGGACGTGGCTACTTTGTAGAACTTGGCCATCCAAAAGTTAATGCACAAAAGAGGTCGGGTTTTTAGCTAGATCAGGCCTTTTATAACACCTCATTCCAGGGAACTACTGAAGTGCGTAAAGTTAGGTGCGCTTTACATTCCAACCAAAACCCAGAGTTGTACTAACTAAAGCTTTTCAGAGTAATACAGCTGATAGGGGCCTGAAGCTTTGGGGACAAATATTAGCCCTTTTTATCGCAAGTGCTAATTTTGTAGCACCGAGCTGCGATAAAAGTAACATTAATTTTATTTTAATGCAGGCGACCATTACACCACACCGATAATCTGACTATATATATTGGAAGATTAGCGAGAATCAGCTTCGAATATCTTTTGCATGATAAGTTCCAATATCCCGACCTTGAAAATCTTCTAGTTGGTAGAAGCAATTTCCAAGTTTTTTTACCTATTCTGCACTTTATGAACTGTGGTCCTAATTTCGCATTGAAATTTTTCGAAAACTTGCTAAGGGCAAAGTTTCTACGGAACACTTCTTGTCCTTCTTTAAAGGAAACTGGCTTCGATCGTAAATTATATTGAGCTGCATTACGTTTATAAGCCTTTTTAATATTTGCTTGAATATCTTTGCGTAGCAATGCTAAATTATCTTTTCGATCTAGTGGAACAACAGGCTCTGTTAGCAACGATAAAATCCTTTAACAAGCGATAATCCGAACCATGTGTTATCATATCCAATCCAAACAAGGCTTTATATGGCGAGCATCCCAAGGATTGATGTAAAGCAGAGCGTAATGAGCAAGAAATGGCTGTAAGGTGTTTTATCCCACTCGGTTTGATCTTGTTGCAGATACGAGCGAATAGCAGCTAACAGAGAACGGTTTACTCGTTCAGCAGCATTACTTTGCGGAGAGTACAATGCTGTATAAACATGCTTTATGCCTAATTCTGTCAAGAACGCATTAAAATCGTTTGCTTTGAACTGCGTTCCATTATCGCTTACAATGGTCTCGGGCACTCCAAAACAGTGAAATATTTGCTTTAACATGAACTCTTGTATCCCAGCCGAAGTAAATTTCTTTAACGGGTGTAACCAATGAAATTTACTAAAATGATCTAGAACTATTAATAGTCCAATATGACCGCTTTTACTACGTGGATATGGGCCAAGCAGGTCAATGTATAACCTTTGAAAAGGTCTACACGTTGGTGTTTGCGCACCCATAGGTGGGCGAAGAATACAATTAGGAGCTTTATTTTCCTTGCATGCGTCACAGTTACGAATGTAATTGCGCACATCTCTCGCTAAACCAGGCCAGTAGAGATTTCTACGAAGCTTTTCAATAGTTTTTTGCATACCACAATGCGAAGAGACTACGCTGTCATGAGCTTGTTTAAGCACATCGGCTCTTAAACGTTCTGGAACCTAAAGTTTCCAAGAATTTGGTTCTTGTTCCTCTACTCCGGTAGCATGTTCAGTTCTCATGTAAATAAACTGATTTAGAATTTTAACGTCAGGAAATTTGGATTGCTGCAGAGTAAATTTTTCTTTCAATTCCTTATAATCTGTATCAAAGAATGCATCTGATTCCAAATCAATTATAGGACCTACTGTTAATTCCGCTAACTCATCTTCACACATTCGAGACAGTGCGTCAGGAACAACGTGATCTTTCCCTTTTCTATGTGAAATGGTAAACTTGTATGGTTGGTAAACGGAAAATCCAGCGGGCCAATCTACCAGAAGCATTTTGTTGGCGCATTAGCCACATAAGACTGGAATGATCTGTAACTACTTCGAATTCTTGAAGGTTCTAAGTAGCACCTAAACTTTTCAATTGCTAAAATAACAGCCAGACATTCACGTTCGGTAACGCTATAATTGCGTTGTGCACGACTCAATTTTTTAGACATAAACGCAATTGGCATTTCATCACCCTCGGAAGATAATTGCACTAGCACAGCGCCTATTCCGAAGTTACTTGCATCGCAATGAAGATAGAATTTCTTGGCGAAATCTGGATTTTGCAACACAGGAGCCGTAGTCAAAATGGTTTTCAAGTTATCCATGGCTTTCTGTGCTTCTTCAGTCCAGACAAACTTCTTTTTATTTGACAACATTTCGGTGATGGGGCATGTCAAGTCTGCATAATTTGCAATAAAACGACGATACCAGCCACATACGCCTAAGAATCCTCGAACCTGCTTGAGATTTCTTGGTGGTGGCCAATTCAAAATACACTCAATTTTTGCGGGATCCGTACAGATACCACCGCTGCCGATAACGTAACCTAAGTAGTTAACATTACTCACGCAAAATTGACTTTTCTCAATATTGAGAGTTAAATTTGCTTTACGAAATTGTTCTGCAAGACGAACCAACACCGAAAGGTGGGAAAGAAAAGTCTTCAGAAACAATACAAACATCATCTAGATAACCAAAAACGCAATAATGACGAAGAATCAGGGGAATGATATCATCCATTAGACGACACATTGTAGACGGCGCATTACAAAGGCCAAAAGGCATCACTTTAAATTGGTATAAAGGCCTACCAGGAACCGTGAATGCTGTCAAGGGCCTTGAATCGTCCGTAAGCTCAATTTGCCAATATGCATCTTTTAAGTCGAGCTTAGAGATTATATTTGCTTTTGGCAAGCGAGCAAAAATACCATCGATGCTTGGTAGAGGATAAGCATCCTTTTTAGTGGCATCATTTAACTTCCTAGCATCCAAACATAGACGAACCTTGTTAGGTTTAATACAAGCCGCATTGGGCGAACTCCAAGCGCTGGAAGAAGGCTCTATAACATCCAATTCTAACATTCGATCAATTTCTGCATATAACAATTTCTCAACTGCTGGGCTAACAGGGTAAAAACGCTGTTTCACTGGACGGGCATCACCAACATCAATATGGTGTTGAATTAAACGAGTGCGACCCAAACCTTCTGAACAGTTTGGAAACAATTTTTTCACCACATCCAGTTGTTGCTTTGTATACTGGTAAGTGGATAATAAGACGAGTCAGTAATTGTATGGTCGGTGCTATTATCATTTTTCTCGAGAGTGGAAAATTCTAACGACTGATAATATTAGGGGCCAAAGCAAAAATTTTCCAGAAGTCAATGCCTAAAATCAATCTCTGCTTTATAGAAGGAATAACGTACAGCTTGAATTGATTTTGCAGTACCCTTATATGTCATAGTGACGGTCAAAACGCCAATGACGTCATGAGCTTTACCATCTGCAGTTCTTACCTGTGATTTAATAGCTTTAAACTCAGGTAATATAGAAAAGTTTTCCAAAGCTAAGCTCGAGCCAATACAACTTACATTCGCACCTGTATCTAAACAGACCGTGCTCAGTAAATTGCAAAAATGACACTTCCGCATAACAACGCATATCATTTTGTTACTAATAACAGACGCGACTAACATTTTACATTGTTCCTAATTTGATGGAAATAGTTTTTGATCCGTTGTGTATTTCTAGATATTACAAGGATTAATATCATTGAAGATTCTATTTCTGACTTCTAAATAATTTCTCAGCCTCTCATGATATGGACGAAAACTTTGAGGGGCGACGGACACATTCTTATCCCCTTGCGGTCGTTGTATCACTTGTACAGGAGCAAGAGAATCTGTGGCGTCCTTGTTGACATTTTCAGTTAATTGGTTGGGGGCACCGGCTGTTGTTGGATGCACCCTGCTGGCGGTTTTCCGAACGACGACGATTGCAAGTTCGGCACTGTGGCTTATAAACGTTGAGAGCTCCACATCCGTAACAGAATATTCGGCGTTCTGCCAAGCAATTTTCCCATACATGGCCTTGCCCATCGCAATTCCAACAGGTAATGTTTACATTGCGAATAGCGGCGAGTTCATTTTCCATATTTAAATCGATGTCAGGATCAGTGTGCTCTTCTACTTCAATCTCCTCAACTGCATAACATTGACGACGCGGTATAGCTGGAGTTATTCTTTGTCTTCCCTCCGCGCGACAACTGAGTTCGCTCACCAGATTCTCGTGCATTTGTACAAGTCTACGTAGCTGACCTATGAATGAATAGGTTGATACAGCAACTTATGGCGGATGTCTGGGAGCAAATTATTTTTAAGAATTTCAATCAATTCTTCATCCTCAAACCTTATCGAAGATTTATCAATCAATGCGATTACAGCTTCATAAAAATTAGAAAAAGTTTCACCTGATTTCTGTTTGCGAGACCGTATTTGTTCTTTGCTTGCAAATTCTGATCGGTACTCTTTGTACTGCTGTCGTAATGAAAGGCAAAAAATCTGTCCAGGCAATGTGATCCACTTGTTTGTGGTATCGCCAATACCAATCCCTGGCTCTTCCTACGAACAGAATGTGCATATGTTTACACAATGCAGTAACATCGCTATCGAGAGTTTCATCGGTAAGCGCTTTTACGCGATAAATAAACTCTTCGACCCCTAAACCATCCGAAGAACCATCAAAGTGCAAATTCCACTTCTGTATTACCTCTGCCACTTTACTGGGATGAACTGAAGTACGACTATTAGACGATCTTGCGGCTGTCGTTACTTGTGACGAATTAGCATTCGAAACAGGGCTCACATTCAAAGAGGACATTACTCTAGATAAAGTTTGTTCAATCATAGCTTGTATAGTAGAATAATTAACTGGCTGTTCACGTACATGACCGACACGATTGGGACGACCTCTTCTCCTAGTGTTTGCAATTCGCTGTGGAGGAGGGTCTGCTGCAACTGTAACTTGACTGGCATCTAATTCTGGCACTGGTGCATCACTCACGTCCAGAGGACGGGGATCAATAACTTCGTCCAGGGCCTTGAGCATCTCTCATGCTTTTTGCCAAATTTCTAGTGACCGGACGACGACTTGGACCAGGGCCTATAGGATCTACTTGCTTAGGTTGTGGAGAGCAATTTCCTATAACCAATTTAAATTGTTGGACCTCTAGCACAGTGGAACAATTGGGACATTCAGTGTGAGACTCTAGCCAACTTCAAGACATGTTTTGTGAAAAATGTGTTTACAGTTTGTAATAAAACATGACTGCGTATTTGTCATTAACTGACAACAAATATTGCAATTCCTTGCGGCAGTATCCGCTGAGGATTGCGCATTTTGGGGACTATGTTCAATAGGCATAATACTTTTTAATATATTTTTCTGATATATGACATTTTTGGTTGACATAATAACTAGACAAAAATCAACTAGACATTATTCAAGTGCAAGAAGTAGTGTGTTTTTTTTTTTTTTTTTTTTATTTTTTATTTTATATGGGCTATTGCATTTATAAAAAGATAAATAAAAACGTGCTATGTATGTACCCTTTCAATTGACCGCCCTTGCTCGGTAGCGATATGCCGAAGCAGCATGATACATCTATTCCAGACACAAAGGGAGTCCAATATCACCAGATAACACTAACAACCATTTATCAATCTTACGATCCGAAGGAAGGTGACGCAATTTAATATCTACTAAACTTTTGAATACCTGATCAATGAAAAGGCTCTCACAGTGACAATCGGCAGGGTATCCAATCTTAGCTGAATACGCAAGATTCCAGAAAGTATACGATAGTATTTCAAAACTCAAAAATGCTCAAAATCTAGACAAAATCAAAAAGCAATCGAAAACAAAACGAGCTAAAACTCCGAAGCAGTGTGATAGCGATGTTATTCTATCTGTTTAGGATTTTACAACTCGAATTTGATTAAGTCAATACACAACAAATAAACGTCGGCAAGGCATCCGATCGCACTCAAATACCAGGTTCCAGTACGTATATTCTGAAGTATTGAAACGTAATCACAACTCTTAAAGAACATTATGTTGTGCCAGGTAACACATACGTGCCATCAGTCATAATGACTCTATATTGCAAAATACAGCTTCGAAAAATTTGGGAGGAGTTACTACTGCGCATAAATGGACTTCACTTCAATTATGTTCTTAATCCATCGTACCCTTATTTATTCACATGCAGCAGCCGCCACACATGTTGTGGTCTAAATGTATATACTTTTGTTATTCACAAGCAGTAGCAGCCCCACGTTGGGCGCCATAAATTTATGTAATAAACTAATCATTGCTGTAAAACGCTATCTAGTTTTTGCCCACGTTGGGCGCCAAAAATTTATGTAATAAACTACTCATTGAAGTATCCTGGCTAGATGTAAAAACAACAAAAACCAGATAGCGTGAGCCGACGGTGTCACAGCGGAGGTCGGGACCCTTTGATACCCTAGCTCTTTCGGGGTGGGGTGGGTTTGCTGTGTCCTGAAGGACTCTAAGTACATAAATTAAATTATTATAGAGTCCCCTGCTGAAACTAAATTTTGGAAGGCCTACTTCCAACAAAACAACTAAAACAAATCAAAGGCCAATTAAATGGGAGAGGGAAACTGACGGTACAAGTGATAGCTTCTTGCATCAGAAAATATGTCTAGCTATTTTTGCGAGATCTTGAGATGGAAGTCGATGCTCGCGTTCTATACCCACCCAACCATGGAGCTCCAATGCGAGTATTGTTATGGAGTTCCCCTATAGTAAATGTTCTAGCTAGTTTTACGTCACCATGTCACCAGAAAATAAACTTTACTAATTCATTTTAAACAAAATTTAATAATACGCATGATTAATTATAAAGATATACATTGTCGAGCAAACAAATTATAATCTATTAGCAGGATAAATTCTTATGACAATGCAAACATAATAGTATAATTCATTGAAGAAACTTATTTAGTATGAGTAAAAAAAATACAAATTTAAGCCAAGTAGTTATTTATATATATAATTCAAAGAACATAGGTCTGAATATTTTATAGTCTAAAAAAATTGAAAAATTATTGTGAAATCAGAAAGTGTGTGTGCATATACGCTTAATGTTATTTATTCTCATGTTATTCTTTATGTGTTAAGTAACGTCGATTCAAAATTTTAGCTACCCGAATCAGCAGCAGTTTATTTAAAAGGCAATTAAATGAAAAAAAACAAAACTAAAACTAAAAGCTCACATGAGTGATAGTGAGGTAGGTCAGTGCTGGCAGATCAGCGCATTCTTTGCGGGTTCATTGACCTCCGCATTTTAAGTTATTGTCATATGTTCTCTCAAAGGCATATTAGTATAAGAGAAAAAGTTAGTATAAGAACGAAAGTAAATTGACATGCGATAACTGTCGAGCAAAAGCTCTGTACTAAAATTGATATGTATGCATGTATCACATTATATCAATTTAACTTCGGCTTACAAACGAGATAAGAAACAAAAGCAATAGCAATGATAAATACAGACTTACGTACAGACTCCAGCGATGAAGGGCCCTCCAGCGAGGTGTAGTCGTTGTTTTATGTACAGATTCATTCAATGCACATACATTTATATGCAAATGCATATTTATATTGGTGTGTTATTATATGGATGGGTTAATTTTGGGCTTATTTAAATTTGTCTTATTTATCTCGAGGCATATTTTTTTCGGGTTCATTTCTTTTGCTATATGATATATATTTGTACACATGCCTTTTCGAGAATTATTTCGGTTTAAGCTTGTATGCACTGATCTTGGGCACGAAAAAAAACAATAGCAAAAAAAATTAAATGCACATGTCTGCTAAAAAAACTGTACCTATTGGTACTATAAGTATATGCACTATATTGGGTTTTAAGGCATTTCCTTTCTTTCGAGGCACTGTACACACACTCTCTTCAATTGTGAAACTGTGATTTTCAAACTTAGACACTATATAGGCTCTTTTTGTGAGCAGTAACACATTTTATGTAGTTAACGCTGAGGTGGTGGTGGCGGCAATGGTTTCTACGGCAGAGGGAAGTCGGCGGTGGTCAGGTTGGGCTAATGACGTTTCGACACCCAGAGCAAAAAGATATATCCCGCATGTTCGCAAGCTCCTTTTTTGGAAGACGGACTGGTAGCATACGGCAATTCACTTTGCCGGTTGGAACCAATGTTTCGTCCAAGTGTAAACAACGACTGCGGTTTGAATTCCACCGGGAAATAACCCTTATGTCGAAGTTATTTGATTCGGCTGCACCCAATACAGCAGCGACAAGGGTTAGTCGCAAATCTCGTGACGGATGCGCACCGATTACTTGGCAGCGCCCTTAATAGGCAGTTGCCCACAGGCGGAAAATGCCATAAAGATTGGGGGGGTCTTCAAATCGTCTCCAGCCGCACGGTTTTACACTCGATGAAGGTCCAGGTTAACGTGGACAAAATCTTAGGGTTCGAGAGTGTCACGCGCCGTTTCCTTTGGGCCAGTGAATAACACCCAAAACACGTGTTAGGCGTAGCTGACGGACGTGGCTACTTTGTAGAACTTGGCCATCCAAAAGTTAATGCACAAAAGAGGTCGGTTTTAGCTAGATCAGGCCTTTTATAACACCTCATTCCAGGGAACTACTGAAGTGCGTAAAGTTAGGTGGCTTTACATTCCAACCAAACCCAGAGTTGTACTAACTAAAGCTTTCAGAGTAATACAGCTGATAGGGGCCTGAAGCTTTGGGACAAATATTAGCCCTTTTTATCGCAAGTGCTAATTTTGTAGCACCGAGCTGCGATAAAAGTAACATTAATTTTATTTTAATGCAGGCGACCATTACAACCTACACTATAA